>NC_031986.2:5825684-5908184 GCF_001858045.2 Oreochromis niloticus
CTCTGTCGCACAGGATGAGATAATTTGAGCACTCAAAGAGCTTTCTACTACAAGTCTCATTCACCCAAACACACACATTCATACATGCCTAAGTGCCTTTTTATCTAATATTAACTTACACACACTGATTAATGCATTGGGGGCAAATCAGGTCTCTGTCACAGCTGCCCCAAATGACATCATCATTTTGTCTGTCATCACAATGACTTTGCCGTAATCATAATAAAACAACGCACACACCTGAAGGAGCTTCCTCTTATCTCTGTGGTTACGATAGGCCACATACATGGCAACCAGGAGTGTTGGCGTGGAGACAAAGACAAGCTGAAGACACCAGAGACGGATGTGGGACACGGGAAAGAACTGATCATAGCAGACGTTTTCACAGCCAGGCTGAGGGAAAACAAACCCACCATGATCGTCACAATTATGACAACATCAGTGTTTAGTTAATCTCTTTGCCTGGTCCACTGAAATCAAAGGTCAGCTACTGAGTGAAAAGTAGGTGGAAGCTGCTAATAATTATCACACTCTGTGTCATCTTATACGTCTTGTCCATACGTTTGTACCTTTGTACCTGTGGACAGTTTACGCTAAAAGGCCAAGATCGTTCTGCTTTGAGATAGTCTTTGTGTAACTAAACTCACCAGTAGGGCTGCTCAATTAATCGAATTTTAATCTAGATTACAATCTGGGCTTTCAACGATCATTAAAAATGACTGAGCCGATTATTAGCACCTCCCTCGTGCTTTACTCTCGCGCTGCTCCGTGTGGCAAATCGAGCGCACCTCTCTGCATTTCGAATAGGGGTGGGTTTTAATAATCGATTCATCGATTAAAATCGATTCTGGCTTGGATAACATGAAATCGATTCATTAAAATCCTGAATCGATTTTTTAATATAAATTTATTTTGCCCGAAACGCCAGAATCTCAGGTGAAACCTCACAAAATTTCAACAACCACCAAACAGCTAAGACAGTAAATGAGAGCAGGTACACGGATTCTGCACAAGGACGTAAACACACAGCGCGGACCTGCGGATCAGAAACAGTGAGATGTCGCCTTTCTCACCCGACGGGTGCTGCCGCTTTAAGCGGCTGCGCGCGCTCCCGCAGACGGCAATCACTTTCTGGCAGACAATCACTTTTTGGCACAACAACTGCACGGACACGGTCGGAGCTGAAAGCCGACAGCTCGCTGATTCTGATGTTTCGGCGGGTCCGCGCTTTGTGTTCACGCCCTTTTTGCGCTGATTCTAAAGCTGTTAGTTTTATCTCTCTCCAAACAATATTGACTGAACCAGCAGCAAAAGAAGATCCAAACTACGCTTCACATAAACATCGTCATGAAATCACTCTGACTTTTACTGTTTTGCTTCCACCGCGATAAAAATCACACTTCATGCACAGCTCTCTCTCTCTCTCTCTCTCTCTGTACTTCAAGAACAGTTTCCCGTCTAAAAATCTGTTTTCTGCATTATTCGCTTGCTTGTTACGCACAAGTCTACCGTTGTTTACAGCGCTGTCGGCCGCTGTTTTTTTTTTTTTTTTTTCGTTTTACATACTTCCGAAAAGAAAACCTAATTTCTGCCGTTCAATTTTGAACAAATTTAAACTTTTTAAAATTATGCAAAATGCAAAACGCTTAGCCGTGTCTCTAATAAAACCGCTGTAACGTCAGAGGTAACGTTCATATGTTGATTAATGGTTTTCTTTCGTTTTTGATGTACTGCAGAATATTTTTATAAAATCCCAGGCCAGGAAAACCACCTTCATGTTTTTCTGTGTTTTATCTTCAGCTACTTTGACACAAAGGCATCTGATGTGACGCTCACACCTTTGATAAAGTCTTGCGTGTGTCAGCTTCCTTTTTATAAATACAAAAATATTTAAATGTACTGATCTGAATTATAATATTTCTGACTGTCAAAATTTCCCAGATTCAAATCGAATTTAATTGAATCGAATCGAATTGAATCGAATCGTGGATCGAATAGATTCGGGACCTTGTGAATCGGAAACGAATCGATTCTAGAAATCAGTGACGATACCCAGCCCTAGTTTCGAACACGTCACAACAATTAAGAGGACCCGAGGGAAGCTCGGAAAGCTCGGAAAGCTAAGCAGAAGTTATTTGGAGAGGAGAGGATAATGGCTGCTGAAGAAAGAATGCCGTTGGTTGAAAAGAGAGATAAAACGACTTCAGTGGTGTGGAAACATTATGGGTTCGCGGAGTCAGACGTGGATCAAATATTGTGCAGTATTTTGAAGTTCACTAAACATAGATGTTTACATTTTTCATTTATTTTGTATATTGCAAACATTTCCACTGTAATCAGTATTTGCACACTATTCTATATTATTTTTTGACAATCTTTAAAGCCATTATTCAATACATTGTTATTGTTAAATAAATATCGTCAAATAATCGAGATCTCAATTTCAGTGAAAATAATCGTGATTATCATTTTTGCCATAATCGAGCAGCCCTACTCACCAGCGACTTTGTTAGTTACACCTCACAAGTACTGGGATGAACCTGTTTTTGCCTTCAGAACTGTTCTTCGTGGCACCAATTCAACAAAGAGCTGGAAACACTCCTCTGATACTGCGGTCCATGCCATCACTCAGCTGTCATTTAAACTTGTCACAGAGTCTCCGTTTCCTGTTCTAGCCGACAGGAGTGGTGCCCGACACAATAAAAGCACAATAAAAATATTAAGTGGTGATAGTGACTACTTTTTAGATTATTAATACTTTATGTAGTATAAAACTTTACAGTATAACTTTGAAGTCAGTTCTTAGACATACAGGAAACCAGTGGAGAGAAGCAATCTGTTAAAACCAGTGAGAAGAGTAGATTCTGTATTCTTTGCAAACTGGGGGTGAGAGAATGATTCTTTGAGCTGCAGAATTCAAGCTCAGACAATAAAACCCAAATCTTATTTTAACAAATAAGTGTCATTATGACTTACATCCCATGTGTGGATCAGATGTAAAAATGGACACTTCCTACCTGCAATGTATTGCAGGTGAAGTCAGACTGCTCGTCCCCCCAGACGCTCTCCGCGGCAACAACCAGCACCATGACCCGGAAAATAAAAAGCACAGAGAGCCAGATTTTACCCAGGCTGGTGGCATGACGGTTCGCCCCGACCAACTGAGTGTACAGAGCGGGCCAAGACATCCTGGGGGAAAGGACAGTGACAAGGGAATGGGAATGCTTGCACTACAGAACAGGGATTCATCAGCGCACTCTTTTGCATTTCTTGTCATTACATGGCCGTGTTTATCTGCTTCTTTTACAGCATCTACACGTCTGACACATGGACACCGATTTCAGACATTTACGAGGAAGTCAGTGGCAAATGATGAAAGCAGAGACCGGTACTGAACAAAAGACGAGTTTGAAAGAGGACGGGATGAAAAGGAATGAAAGTGAGAGGAGGAGGGGAGAAGGTCCACTGCCAGCATTCATGTGAACTGATGAACCTCTCTGCCCACTGTGGACTGTACTGAACCGAGCCCACTCATCTAAAAGCACACTGAAACACACTGTACAAGCACACTGCTGCGGTTCTCACTGAGCTTCACCGTTCACACTCGGTCACTGATTGGTTCATTCATATATTTTAGATGATGTGTACTTGCACTAAAAGAACCTGGGATATATTTCACATGACATGCTTATTAAGAGGTTTGTTTCTAGCTGGAGATGTTTTGTCGTGAAGTAAAAACAGAAATTCTGATAAAAACCTGAAGCGACTTTTACCACAATAAATTAAGATTAACCTTTGTTTTGCTTTTGTTGTCGTTTTCTTACCTTGTGTCTTCAGTGTCAGGATGTTTCCGGGAAAGTATTCCACATGATCCTTTTCAGTATGAAACACACACACACACACACACACACACACACACACACACACACACACACAGCCTGTTGTTGCATCAGTCACATTTAAAAGAAAATCTCAGTCTAAGAAACTGAATAAAACACAAACCTGCAGCTCCTGCTTCCTTTGCATGAAATCAAAGATGCACCTCTCAGTGTGAAGTGAGCCAGGATGATGTCTGATAACTTCCTATGATGACTTTCAAAATAAAACAACACAGCGCAGATTGTGCATTTTTGGAGGAAGAGCCAACAGAGAGGAGAAATACAACATTTTTAGCAGCAAGAAAAACTCTGGATTGTGACAAGAAGCACTCTGAGAGTTTTGCTATTTGCTCTGTTAAAACCCATTTTAAAAGGCTTGACATAATTTTGATTATTTTTATGTGGATATAGCACATTAATTTCATGACTTAGTAAAATCTGTTTTATTGTTTAGGAATCAACATCAAATTTAAAACGTTTTTGATCACAACCTTATTTTGTTTTCCCCAAAAAAATCCTTATTTAGGAACATTGTGCAAGGATATTCATATTGTTACATATTTAACTGGTTATAGCCTGTTATTGTAATGTACATAACAAAGTCCTAATGAAATAAATGTTGGTAAAAACAGCTGATTTTTAAGCATGATTTTAAGGATAAAAGGCATTTTATTAAATTTTGATCTTATCTGACCTCAAGAAGAGGTCAGAGATCCAAAGAAGTGTGATAGCTGGAATCCCCATACATCACTCCCTATAAGTCAATATACATACAATACAAACAAGAGCAGTAGGAAACATAGTTTTAAATAGCCTTGTCTAGAATTATTATTACTTTGACCTTCCGATCAAGCTACTGATCTTGAAGCAGAGGTCAGAGGCCAAATGTATTTTTATTCAGTGCTTTCTGTGTAATACACACCAAAACTTGTAAGATTCATATTTTCAGGTTATAAGGTTTTTGTCCATTTTCCACCAGTAAACCATTAAGTTGACCTTGATGTCCTCGGTGGATGTAAATCAACTTATAATGGACTGTTAACATGACCTCACTCTACATCGCTACAAAGTTTTATCAAATTTTATTCAGGAATATAAACTCAAAGTAGTAATGAGATGAAATGCCAATTATTGATCAAACTAATAAGGACAGGGCAGGCAATTACTAAAGAGGGAAAACAGACAACCTGGGCAGGAAGTAAAAGAACAAAGGGAATGCAAGAAAGGTTTGTTTCCATTAAAGTTTCATAGAAATTTTCCACTTTTTACTGTTTCACAGGCTGGTTAGTGCTCTTTGGAAAAGAGCTCAATTTCATGTGCAAGATGAGTGGGACGAGTCACTTTTCTTTGACATACTGGATTTTCCCAACTAAATAAACTTGGTTTGGATGACCATCCACTGCACCTCCTCTGCAGTGTGGAAGTCCGAGAGCAGAAAGAAGCAAAGCTGCGCTGGGGTTTAATGTGTGTGCGCGATCTGTCTGTGGCTGCAAGCTGAAACAGGTAGAGTCAGATGATTTTTAAGGTCCAAACCTGGACTTGGCAGCAGTCACCCTGCAGGACAGAGCAGCTCTGTGTGTTGCTGATGGCTGTGACCGATGAGCCTTTCCCACTGTTTGTCAACATGTGGGAGGATAAAGCACAACTTCCTCAGTTTACAATAAGGACGCTCAGAAATGAAGACTATTGAGGAAGCTCTAACTTGTTCTGCATTCTGTGCTGCAGTTTGAGTGGCGAGGTACGGATATAAACTTTTAAACAAATATTTTGCAAACGAAAAGGTGCCAGCGTGTTAAAAGCTGACGAATGAAGCAGAAGCGTCTCCGTGCAGAATTGCAGACATCCTGGCTGGACTCTCATGTGCATAACTACACGTAACATGACCCAGCATGATGAGGAGACAAGAGCTGAGACAGAGAGGGCATCAGTGATCGTAATGGAGTCATTAGGGAAATAACAGCAGCACTTATTCTTGATGCATATCAATGAATGAGTATCAGTGTCAGGGCCCGACTCAAAGAGCCACTGTTTGATCTTTCAGTCAGCACAGGGTGAAAACAGAGGGGTGAAAGCTGGCAGATTGGCTGCCCATTCTGATGAGAGGAGGTGGTGATGCAGTGGTGATGGTGGGGGGCTCCAAGACACGCACACACACACAGTGAATGGGTGGAAAGAAAGAGAGAGAGGTAAAATAGAGCTGATTGTTAGAGTAGCTCCTGATCAGCCACAACTGCAGGAGAACAGAGAGAGGCACTGTTAGGATACACACACTACACAAACACACACACATACATACTGTACAAAGACGCACTGTACAACGCTCACATATATGTTACCCAGAAATCTACACACGCTCACCCTCGCGCCATGTAATGAGTGAGGGGGAGAGCAGCATGTGACTGAATAGCAGGTTTCACATCTGTAGGTGGACTTGGCTGCCTGATCTCAGATCAGCCACTCTGTGGAAGTCTGTACAAGTGCTGCAGGATGAGCATTTACCTTAACATCATTTGAAAGGCTGCTACAGGTGTTTGAGACAGGGGTGCACTGGCCACCCCCACTCCATACTGAGAGAGCGAATTCGGATTTCAAAATCTTATTTGCTTTCATGTACCTATTTTCAGTGATATTAACTTTAATAGCAGGAAATTAACTAGGCATATAATTCTTTTCTTTCTCTCTTATATAACTTATATTTGACAATAACATAATAAAACCGCTGATTCTCTTTTTGTTGTGCCATCCCAATATTTTTAATGCCCCCCCCCCCCCATACAGCCACTCCTGTGAAAAAAATCTGGAGGCGTCCCTGACCAGAAGGTGGCAGTAACTTACTCTGCGGTGGACGAAAGCACACCGGAAACGGAAACTACATGCTATCCGCCTCATTTTTGGCTGCAGTCTGACTGAAATATCCAGCACGGAGGCACAAGTCACCTAACTGAAGCAGTAAATTATTAAAAAAGTAGCAATGGCACTTGAATCGCGGATCACACAGGAGGAAATAAAGAAAGAACCAGAGAAGCCAATTGACAGAGAAAAGGTAACCAGCGAATTTTGATTCGCGTGCTGTTTTTGTTATTAGCTCCGAGCTAACCTGAGTTAGCCCTGAAAGCTAACTGGTCACTTTGATGCAGACTGGCTGATGTTTGCTCAGAACTGTCGCAGTTTTAGGGGTAAAAATGGATAAAGCTGCATTTGTGCTTTGTTTTCAGGATATGCAGCGTTAATGCTCAGAGAGTCACCAGTTTGGATACAAAGTGTGCTAATGAGCAACGGCGTGTGAGCTAAAATTCAGTTCGATAGCATCCAGCGGCACTGTTGCATATATCATGTTAACCTGATATAATTTTGCAGCTGATTAGTAACTTTTTGCTTAGTGTTTACTTCGTAAAATGGTAAAAAGAAAAAAAGAAAAGCTATATTTGAATCGTAATTCACAGCTGGCAAAAGCACGAGACATTTTTCCCCCTTTTTTAAGCTAGAATACCTTTAAGGTCTTTATCGAAATCCTGGCGTTTTGAAATGTGCCTATACGCAAATGCAAGCCAAAGCATTAATTTAGCTCAGTTGTCCGGTTAGATTTAGATTCAAGAATTTCAGTGATGTCTTACTATCAGTTTACTTTTGTAGCATTTTGAGTAAAACAAATAAAATAGCTCTGCAGTTTAAAGTTAGATTTGTAGGCAAAAGTTCAGAAATTAGCAATCAGGGAAACATTGTGACGTGCGTAAAATAATCGGTCAGTAAAATGTGAATCCAAAGGCTCTAATGCGTCTCTTTCATATCTTTAGAACAGTCTGCTTGCACCAGTTTACACAAAATGAAAACGCATTGATCTTATTACTGGTGTGTAAACAAGCCTGTGCCTCGATCACCATAGATTTCCTTTGCTTTCTTTCTTCATTGAGATTGGGAAGTAGATCTTACATCTTTCAAGGCAGACTTATGAGATGGATGTCAAAGCTTTCACTTAATTTAACCTTGTAGTAAAATAATTTTGAGTGCGGTCCACATTTCCATTAGCTGGCTTCACATACTGTGACATTGGTAGTGAGAGTTTATACAGTGTTCCTATCAACTGGAAAGTAAACCTGTATAGCTTTACTGTCAGTTATTCACTGTGTAAAAAACACAGTGGTAGATGGGAGCAGCTACAAAGTTGCTTTTCTTCACGTTAGAGTTTGTGGATCAGGTGGCTGGATGATGGGCTTTTCTCAGTGTTTTCCCAGTAAAGATTTTAATGGTGAATTTACAGGAACAAGCTTAAACTTTATTTACATGTATATTTCTCTCATCGTCTTAAGAGAGAGTTTTATAGCTTCTGCTAAACCACTACGCAAGACCAGCAACAGAAACAAAGTGGTAGTTCATCCATGTGAGAGAGAGCAGTGAAGTATGGGGCTGTGGCATACCATACATGGTGGTGGAAAACTGCAAAATAAAAGCGGAGAAGTGCACAGATGGACTCGCCGTATCAGGTTCTGTTACTTTGTGCAGGGTTCCTTGTTAATCATTTAAAAAATCACAGAGAATACACACCTGAATTATTTGAAATCAATATTTTTTTATATCTCTTATGAATCAGATGTTTTCATTGTGTTTCTTCCATTGTAAACTGAATTTGTTCAGTAATATTATTATTATGTTTCTTTGCTGCAGACCTGCCCCCTTCTGCTGCGAGTCTTCACCACCAACAGTGGGAGACACCACAGAGTTGATGAATTTGCTCGAGGAAATGTCCCTTCCAGCGAACTGCAGATATACACTTGGTAAGATCACAGATGTCTCACTGTTTTTTTTGTTTGTTTGTTTTTTTGTGAGTGTGTTGGCCGGAGTTGAGGATTCGCCAGTGTTTTAAGCTAAGTTTGTAAAACAACAGAAACATAGTGTTATGATGCTCTTCGGGGTTGGATAATTTTCTCAAGTCAGTGCTCCTGGCCATCTCCCTGTAGCATCGGTGATCAGTGATAGCATTGTTGCTGTGGCGACAGAGGACGTTGATTGATTTGGTTGATTTGGCAGCCGTGGTTAACATAATTGGAAGCACATCGGCTAAATAGTTAAAAGAGGACTAAATAAAAACATTGGCAGGCCCTTTTTAAAGTTCGAGCTATAGTTCTCATGTATCGTCCAGTTTGTTTCTGTTGTTGCCACAATGGAGAGTAATTCTTCAGATTAGCAATAGGTGGATCTCAGCTTCCCAATTCCAATTAAAGTCAAAAACACAAAAACTACAGGAGAGGAGCAAAAGTTCTATGCCAGCTGTTTTATTGAACAGTGTAGCTCAGCAAAACAGAAGGAAAAGCAAAGCTCCCCTAGGGTGTTCGCAGTAAGCGCATGCAGGTAGGGACCAACCCCACGGACAGACAGCAGGAAAAAGCCCAGAGGGCTGTCCCCGGCCCCCTTTTAAAGGTACCAGTAGTCCCACCTCCTGCTGCTGAGTAACTTTCCCACGCACCCAGGAGCAGCAGGTGCAGGGTCAAATGCCGGCCAGAGTTCACACCTGGCGCTGGCTGAGCGCCCGGTCCAAAGTGACACCCCTAGGTTAACCCTTTGCTTTACCCTCTGACAATAGGTCACAACATGGTCAAAGGTCACACATTAGTACAGCAAATAGCATAGTTTTTAAAAGATAATTATGATATTAATGTGAATAATACTTGGCCTAACTACATCAAATATATGAGTTAAATGCATAACATAAAAATAAAACACTCCAGTGTAGGTTTATAGTGTGTGTGTGTGTGTGTGTGTACAGGACAGTGAAGATATGCCTCATGAGTGTGCTGCATGACTTGTGGGTGTGTGTGTGTGTTTGTGTGTGTCACCGCGTGCCTAAAACCCCACATGAAAGTTAGAATATATATATTCAGATAGATATATAGGTACAAATCCACCACATTAGATATATAAGTATACATGTCATACAAAAATCCACTACATTTCCTCTGTGTCATATCCCACCTGTCTCTGGCTCTCTTTTCATATACGGTGGAGTTTTTCCACAGACAAAAAGGACATTGTGAAAAAGTTAAGGAGATAAGGGCCTTGTTTTTTGGTTTTTTGTTTTTTTTTGTTTTTTTGTTTTTTTGGGGGGGAATAAGGACACTGGAGCTGGTCTCTGATTGTGTGTATGTGTTTCAGGATGGATGCTACACTAAAAGAGCTGACTAGCTTGGTGAAGGAGGTATATCCAGAGGCCAGGAAAAAGGGGACCTACTTTAGCTTTGCCATTGTCTACCCTGATCCCAGAGGGAAGATGTACAAGTGAGTATCACACCAAAGACTGCGCTCATTGGATT
The DNA here is from genome assembly GCF_001858045.2 of Oreochromis niloticus. NCBI lineage: Eukaryota > Metazoa > Chordata > Actinopteri > Cichliformes > Cichlidae > Oreochromis > Oreochromis niloticus. The sequence goes on from NC_031986.2 coordinate 5,835,868, forward strand.
CACGTAGCTAAAGATTGTGGTGAGCTATGTATATTGCGTCTTTAATAACCTCTCTTCTCCCACCTCCTTCAGGTTGAAAGAGATTGGCAGTACTGTGTCTGGCAGAAAAGGTGCAGATGACTCAATGACACTGCAGTCTCAGCGCTTCCAGATTGGAGACTATCTGGATATAGCCATCACACCACCCAACAGAGCACCGCCCCTTGGCACACGCATGAGGCCATTCTGAAAATACACATGCACAAACCAAGACCTTCTGTATTTTGTCTTCTTTTCATCATCTTGGATGATTTTGACTCAGTTTTTTTTAGAGTGTGATCTGTAATAAAATTGTCCCTTTTTTTTCCAAAGTCTGAATAGTTTCTTTTGTGTCACTGTGAGATGATTATTGAACTTGTTAAACTAGCAAAGAAACAGAAGTGAAGCAGGGAGATCGCCTCTTCCTTGAATGCTGTATTAATTTCCAGGATTGGAAATGTAGCCATTTACTGAATTCACATTATTTGGCTTCCTTTGTATTTGTAATCTATAATATTAAAATTAACTGAATTGCATTTTAATTAAAAACATGAATAAATATTACAAATTAAGTGCAAAAAAAAATTTTAATGCCAAAAAGTGCATATTCAATATTCACAGTACCCACAAATCACCAATATCAAATGAGTCCAAGCTACATGTAACAAGAACTGCTTGATCAAAATGTTCTTTTCTTTTGAATGCAAATCTATAGTGAAAGATCGATGAGAAAAACATGGTCACCATTCGTTTAATTTTGTATAAACGAATTTAAAAGTGTTCAAATCAAGCTACTCTATTAAAAATAACCAACTATAGCTAATCCAAGTACAGATTTCCCCGATCTAGGCTTACTATAATTATTTTGTAATTGTTTTATTTTATTAGTTTACTCTTGTTAATGTCTGGGGTAGTCAGTGTGGGAAACGTTTTATTTTGATAGCTATAAGAGGAAGTTGTACCCTCTCCGTCAGCGCATGCGCGAAGCTACATACTGAAGGCTAGCAGAAAATCCAAGTGACTGTTAGCTAAAGAAACTATTTGGTTTCTGTATTAAACACGGGGTGAAATGTTTCGGAGAAAACTGGGCGCTCTGGATTATCACAACCCCGACGGCTTTGACTGCACAGGTAAGAATAAACTTATGAAATAGCAGTTCGGTTGGTCAGTTGAGTTGAACGTGGAGCCGGCTAACGTGTCCTGTCTGTATGGAGACAGAGAGCTGCCCGATTAATAACGTAGAATATGTATGTTCAGTGTGAGACAAACGTGTATCTTTATGAAAAAAGCAATGTACAAGCTGCTTGTGTTCGACACTATTATTAATTTTAGCTAGTTTTGACTATAGGTTGTTTGCATTTTACACGCAATAAACACACACACTCGGGCTTGATTAGTAGGCTGCAGATATCAGCTTGCCACAGTCATACCAGTGAGTTCAAACGCTTCCTGGTGCCAAAGTAAACAATTTGCGTCCTGTAGTGAGTGATTCAGCAGATGTGGTCTTGGAACCTCGGTTTTATTTATTCACTCCTTCACTTACTGGCCATGTGTAGCTGCTGATGTGTTGTTATAGGTATTGTCTCATTTCTCGTCAGATGAGACACAGTTTAGGAACTGCATTGTGTGGCTGGAGGACCAGAAGATTCGACATTATAAAATCGAAGACAGAGGTAACCTGAGGAACATCCCCAGCTCAGAGTGGCCCAAAGCCTACCAAAAGGTAAGACTGCTGGATCATCTGAAAGTAATCACTGCATTTCTGATATAATATGAGGAGCACGGTGAGTTGTGTTTGAGTTTTCTTTACCTGTGTGCAGTACCTACAGGATGTGAACTGTCCGTTTGGAGTCGATGAGAGGAAGGAGGCTGTAGATTGGTTACTGGGCCTGGCTGTGCGGTATGAATATGGAGACAATGGTAAGGGGTTTTATTTGGTTCACATTTACTTGTATAATGTAAGAACTCCTTAAAAAAAAAAAGCAAAAGGAAAAAAAAGACTTCTGGCAGAACCAGACTGGAGGGGACCACCATCAAGTGGAAAAGTGCAAGGAGCTACAGTAAGGGATTTTCTCCTTACCGCTGTTTTCCAAGTGTTCTCTCAAAGTTGGTCATGTGATTGTCGGGGTTTTCTCTCTGTATTATTGCAGAGTCTTTGCCTTATAATATAAAGTGCCTTGAGGTGTCTGTTGTTGTGATTTGGTGCTATATCAATAAAACTGAATTGAATGCAGTATGTGTAGAGAGCTGTGCTACAGAGCAGAGGTTTAGTGGGAAAACCTGAGGGTTAACTTGGATTTACAGGTTTGCAGAGGGGGTTCACATCAACACAGTTGTGTGCCGCACTCCTAATGGGACTTTTAGCAGGTTATGGTTAGGATAAGTGATAATGTGTACAAAACTGCCACCTACTGGCCAGTCAGTTCCCTAGTAAAAAGTGTCACCAGTCTATTATTGTGTACCTTTTAAGTTGTGTGCATATAACAGATTACATGAAGACATTTGTTGTTTTATTGGTGTCACTAGAACAAAAATGTTGTCATTTTAACCTGTCACTAGTTGAAATACCAATGATGACCAGGAGATGGAGACATTACAAAAGGAATACTTTTTGTTAAGTGTCAGATCGTATGTCTCCTTTTACTGCAGAATAAGAAGAACAAATTGTTACTCTTGTACTCGTTAGTGTGAGCTCCCCTGTTAATGTAGTGCAAGTCAGTCTGTTCATCAGTTGCATGTTTTGTGTGTCTCTTCACAGTGGAGAAGTACAAAAACTGTCAGCCCCTGGCAGCTTCAAGTAACAGCGATAAAGCAGTGGACCCTCTGGTTAACCTTGACAGTAAGTAAAACTTGGATTTGAGCTTCCTCCGTCATTCTTTCTTCTTTCCCTCTTCAAATCTTTGCAGGATAAAAGTTAAAACGTGTGTGTTTGTTTTGTTTTGTTTTTTTCCAGGTAATTCTCCAGATTTCAAAGCAGGAGTTACAGCTTTGTCCAACATCCTCAAGATACAGCGGCATGACGACTACCTGGTTATGCTTAAGGTGAGAGCAGACTAAAGGGCTCTTTAATACTGTAGCAAAGCTCACCTGGGCACAGAGAAAGAACAAGTTGGTCAGTTGGTGAAGTTTGTGGTTGCTTCACAATAAAAGCCCTTAAAATGATGAAATCCTTTAATGTGAGCTGGCAGCCCTGATTGGTTCTTTTAATGGTCAGACTGATAACACGGAGATAATAGTTGGCACTCAAAAAATGCAGAATAGAAATTTTGCACTTTCACTCGCCACTCGAAATGGAAAGTAATGCTGTTAACCATATTAAGGGTGTTTTTGTTTTTTGTTTTTGTTTTTTTAAAATATGGAAATCTTATGTATTAGAAGGATCTGAAATCATTAAGAAGAGAGGTTTTTCTTGTTTTTCTTTGCAACTGCCAGGCCATTCGTATTTTGATCCAAGAGAGACTTTCTCCAGAAGCCATCGCTAAAGCCAGCAACAATAGAGAGGTAAACTGAAGACACATGTGCATAATATGCATCAAAAATCATAAGTCTATGTATAGATTGCTGCAAGTCTAGAGCCATGATTTCAGTGGGGTTATTGACAAAACTTTTATTCTCAGCCAGATATATTTTCTTTTTTCCTCCAGGGTGTTCCAGTAGCTTTAGACAAGCACATCTTGGGTTTTGACACTGGAGGTAAGTTATTTATTTAATTAATTTTTTCTGCAGGAAGGCTGAAAGCCGATGAGCAAATGCTATGACGATCAGTCTGCCCAGAGTTCACAAGAATTGCTTCTCTTAATGTATTGGTCAGATTTTGGTAAAACTTCCGTCTTTTCTCCTCAGATGCGACTCTAAACGAAGCGGCTCAGATCCTGCGCCTGCTGCACATTGAGGAGCTGAGGGAGCTGCAAACCAAGATCAACGAGGCCATCGTAGCTGTTCAGGCCATCATAGCCGACCCCAAGACAGACCACCGGCTGGGCAAGGTTGGCAGATGAGAGCGAGGACGGTGACGGACAGCAGAGGACGGTGACGGACAGCAGAGGAAGTGAGGGACTGAACCTGATTAGATTTTTGAGAGGGAAAAACCTTTTGTTTGGATAAAGGACATCAAATAATTTTTGTTGTTTTTTTTCCGTTGTTGCATGAGATCGGACTGTTTAAATTGGGAATCTCATAAATAAAAGACCCAAGTGTTCATATGTGGACATGCAGCCTGGATAAGTTGTTAAAACTTAGTAATGTATTAAATAAATAAATAAATTATTAATAATAATAATAATAATAATAATAATAATAATAATGATAATGATAAATAAATAAAAATGTTTTCCATTAATTATCCAGTAACAAAGTTTAAAGCTTCTCAAGCAGCATCTTTTCTTCTGCAATATTCAAACTGACTGTTATATTTGTTTCTGGTGTTTCTGATGAAATATTTTTTGCAGATGAACAGAAATTGTTATTTTGAGGTGTGAGGGGAAAATCTATAAATCCAGCTGCACACAGTTTGACTCCTGCGCTTCTTTTGTGGTGAATCTTTGACAATTCTTTTTTTTTCACAATAAAGCAAAAGAAAAGACAAACGTTCAGAAAGTGTCTGAAGTACCCAGTCACATTTTATTTTATAAATATCACACCTTATAAAAAAAAATTAAAGTAGAAGAAGAAAAAGTATTTGCTAAAAGATGTCATTTGTGTGAAATACAATTAGTAGTGCAGATATGTATAGTAGGGCTAATTGGATGGGGGGGGGCTGGAGAAACATACTCCGATTACAGTAATCTGATTACAAAAACTGGTAGGCATACAACAGTATCAGTGACAAGGGTTACAAGTATCATGATTCCTTGGCAGGTATCAATACATTTGGGGGGAAAAAGATGTATAGCTGTGTGCTATATATGCTCCTAGCGTGGCTACCTGTCAAGAAAGAGTAGCTAAACTTTCTTTAAACTAATAGATGCTCTTACATTTTACTTTTGCTGATATAAAAGAATCAAGTCATCTTTAATCTTTAGTGTTAGGTGCTGTATTTTATCCCTGCTTCCACTCGTTCAGTGATGGTAAACTAGTCTTCTCCTGACTGTGGCTTTATCTTTAAGCATAGACTGTATATAAAAGAAGAACGTAGCCACTATGACTTTACCCACTGAGTGGAAATGCCAAGGTGTATGATAGCATGGTGTAAATCCAACTGAGAAACTAGGACTTTGCACGCTGCAAGTTTAACGTCTCAGAGCTCTTATTCTTTTAACTGTTATTTCTAACAGACTGTTTACAAGACAGTCCAGAATGAAAGGGGCTCAGTGGAGCAGTAGCCAGACAATGTCTCTTAATAACAGTCACCAACAAACAACTTCTGAAGTCTACCTAAAGTCTAACATCAATCAAGCGTTTTCTGATGTAAATCTTTAACAGGCATTAGCATAATGCTAGCATTTTATGGGCAAAACTAGCTTCAGTGTAACAAAGACTAAAAGACATAAGTGTTGTTTTATTGCAATTTGGACACATAATCAAACCACGTAAAGTGCTGCGACACGTAGTGCGCAAAAGTCGCCAACGTCCGCTGACTCAGTAACCACCGAGTTTCAAATCCTCTGTCATTAACATCAACACAAAAAGCTGTGTGCTAGGAATTTCATGGCATGGGCTTCCATGGTCGAGCAACTTCTTTAGGTGTAATGTGTGGCAAGGACTTTTTTCCATATATCGTATATCCAGTTTTTCTTAGTCTGTGTATTTAGCTCATGGATGTGAGTGCAGTGTTATTCCCAAAAAGCCAGACTGCACCTTTAATATGCAGTTGTTCTTGTTAACCAGAGACCACTATGAGTGCAACTGTAACTTCTCAACTTAATGGCCAATGTTATTTGTTGATATATTAAAAAAAAAAAACAACAGCTTGATGTTAGGTTTCCCAAAAGGAAAAGCTTCAAATTATTCTTCTTTGGCTTTAAAGTACAAGGAAGCCCCCAAAAACTACAACCATGCATTTTAACATCTGATTTCATTGTTCTGCACCTTTATTCAACAGAAAAACAAAAATCTCAAGCAATACAAAAATACAGTAGAAAAAAACTAAAACTGAGGTATAAAACAAATTTACAAATCATTTACTTTGGGTTACATTACGGTGAGATACTGGGGTTGGAGTGGGTGTAAATTTGCTCTGATTGCTGATCTGGCTGTCGGAAGCCATCTTTGCTCCCTGCTGAGTGTCCTTTTTCCAGAGGGACACCAGAGGGCCTGGACCTGCCCTATGTCCATGAATCACCTCAGAACTTTAGCACCAAAGCGCACTGCGGGTGCAGGCCGTCGTTAGTGGCTCCCTGTGACACACACACACACAAAGATAAAAGCTCATCACTTTGAAACATCATCCCATAGTGGAAGTACTTTAAGGATCTAAGTTAAAATGAGAGGTTAAAGGTCTCCTTTTCTGCGTGAATCCAAATGTGACAGGATGACAACTTGGGCGCTGCAGTGCTCTAATGACAGAACAAACAGCCGTGCACTTTGTAAATGGAAGCGACTGAGAATTATCTCTGTAAAGAATGTGTGTATATTTATGTATTGCACAATAAGAGCTTTTAAGCCTCTCGCAAGCTCCTCCCAAACCTTTAGGATGTGTGTTTTAGAGCTGTCATCATGGCAACAATTGCACCACACATCGTCATCTTTAAAGCTAGCGACTGTAATCTAGTCTGACTGTTGAAGGATGTGACTTTTACAGCAACACACACCAGTGATAGTGATCCTTCCGACTGTTTTCAAAGGCAGATGCATTGTGATGAGATTATGTACTCTGCAGATGTGTGTAGCTTTAACGGCGACATTTGCCAAGGTGCTACTTTAGGGATTATCCTGTGTACTTTGTACTTTAACGTGAGGCTTTGAAAGGACTTGAAGCCATCTGCAGACATCAACACATCAAACATGACGCGTGCAAAACACAGGTAGAGGGTCGCACACAGCTGTGTAATCTTTGTTCTTTGGTCTCTCACACACGCAGGTCACAAGTAGAGGGTCGCAGACAGCTGTGCAATCTTTGTTCCTGTCTATTTCATGGGTGTATGTGAAGTCACCCCTCAGACACATATATCTGCAGAGTGGTGGGTGTTAGCCAGCTGTGTGATGAGTGCAGAGTGATCAAACATGAGCTGTGATTACTTCCAACAACAAAGACTGCCCAAAGAAACCAGTTTGATTGACCTTTATCGGTAACATGGATTAATAAAAAAAATAAAAACGTAAAGCTCTGCTATCACTTCCAACATAAATGATGACAGGAAACTAAACAGTAGTGATGTTTGTAGGGTCACTGAAGTTGGACTAGCTGGTATATAATGATGTGCTATGTGACTGCTAGCGACACAGCTGTGTTAGCATAACATAAACACTGTGAAGCTGGAGGATTAACGCTAACTTTTTTCCACTCAAAAGTTAACGTGACGGTTCCTGATGCTTAGGGACAAATGCAATTGCATGGCAAGATGCTGTAAACGGACCAAACTTCAGTCAGGAGAACAACTGAGATAATCGAGGTCAGTCATTAATTTACTGCTGCATGGGCTGGGCTGTAGTTACATCGTAAGGTTTTAAGTACAGTGGCTGCATGTCCTGGTTAGAGAGAACAATAATGGGTGATAACAATTCTTAAGGATAGCAACAGATGGCAGAAAGATACCCTACTCAGAAATGTTTCTGATGAACTGAGAGAAATGTAAATCTCAGACAAGTAACACCATTCATTTCAGAGGAACTGTAATCAGTGGATATGCAGCCTGCACAACATGTTGCTGAAGGCATCTAGTTTCATTTCATTCATACTGTCAAATGTCATGTTATTCAAAGGATGTGTGAGATTATATGAAAGTGCAGTGCAGGAAAAGCAAAGTTGGTACACAAACCAATGAGTTCACTGTCTGCAACACCTTTAAGTTAGAGTGTGTGCATAATACATTTAGTTTTCCTTCAGTTTAGCCCTGTGACAGACTGGCAGCCTATCCAGGGTATATCCTGCCTTTCACCCAATGACAGCTGGGATGGGCTCCAGCTCCGCCCCCTGCCGTAACCCTTAACTGGATAAGTGGTTAAGAAAATGGATGGGTGGATGTTCCTTCAAACTTGAAAGACTGACTCTGATTACACAATATATCTCACCTGGTAGGCAGTGGGTCGTTGCTACGGTGATGCCATACAAATGAGAGCGCTGCTCAGGCAAGTACTCATCAGTGAACAGACTTCTGTCTTTATTCACTGCAATCACGCCATCCCTGTGAGTAACAGGTTAGAGAGGAATGATATCAGCGATATACACATATCAACTTATTGAACTGCGACCACCACTGAGATCTGAGTAGAGGGAGATGAATGAAGAAGACTACCTCCGCCAGTCAGTGTAATAGAAGTGGTTCCTGTAGTAGACCATGCTGAATGGGTAGTTGAGGTTGGTGTGGATTACTCTTCGACCTGAACCATCTGAAGATATACACTCTAAACGCTTTGTACCTGACCGACACAGGAAGACAGCATGGCTCATTACAAGATCAAGAAAATATAGATTAGGTAAATTCTAGAGTATTAACTTTTAATTGAAGAGTTTTCAACTATCTCAATAAGCAAGATATGACAGTATATAATCTGAGAGGCAGCTGTACACTGTTTACAGATGTCATAAATTATGTTGGTACTTTAAAACCCTGGGACAATAAATAAAGGACCAACTGTCATGAATGCAGTATTAGCATTAGAGCCCATGTTTACCTGCATCAGCCCAGCAGATCTGTTCAGAAGCAGAGTCATATGTTAGAGCATTTGGCAAACCAATCCCATCAGACACTATTACCCGGCGGTTTTGACCATCCACTGATGAGCTCTCGATCTTAGGGGCCTCTCTGTTCCAGTCTGTCCAATACAGAGTACTGCAGGGAGACACAGGAGGGGGAAACTTATTACTCTTACTCTGATTGTTCCTTTACTCTTTTCTCCATAAAGACAACATTTGATAACCTGCCCCGAAACCACCTCAGAATATATCAATAAAGATGTGATTTGACGACCGTTAGAATAGTGTCCAGGGTTTTCCAATAGGCAGCTGCATATACAGAAACCACCCTCACTAATTTCTGATGCAAACCCAGTCATTTCATTCTTAAGTAGGTCTGAAATATGACGGAAACTACTCAGTTGGGAAAAGAAATTCAAGCATTTCTCCTAGTGGGCTTTCAGGTACTAAAAGAGTTAAAGGGGACCTACTTGTGGGAGTCAAGCAAAGCTACTCTAGAGTAGAGATGGCACGATACCACTTTTTTATGTCCGATACCGATACCGATATCATAAATTTGGATATCTGCCGATACCGATATGAATCCGATATAGTGTGTTTTTTAATCAATAAAACTGTTTTTTTAATATCTTGTTGCATTTTGTATAAGTTCATGCTCAAGTTTAAATAAACAATAACACTAAAGCTATTCTGTTATACCTGTATGTAAAAAATACACTGCACCCAAAATATTTCATAGTTCAGCAATACTGACAAATCTAATAAACTTAATCCTCCCTATTCTGGTATTTTAAAGAGTACTTAGCAGAAATATTAAGCAACCTAACTAATAGGGTTGCAAACTCCCAGCAAAAAAAAATAGGGAACCACCACCCACCCTCCACCTGATGATGCTTAATCGATGTAATCAACTTTAATTTGTTGCAGGGTGAAAAAAAAATGCTCAGAAATAAATTATTTTTCAAGAATAATTAAATAGATTCAACATCTTTCTTCAACAGAATTGCAGAATTCACAGATGGTATCTTCCCAAAGGAAAAAGTACTATAGCTTACTAGGGTATATTAGACTTAACAGTTACTATATACAGTAATGGACTGCTATACATTTTACATCAGATTAAAACTTTGGGTGTAAGATTCAGATAATTATTTATTAAAAGCTAGACATTTTAAATGAGAATAAGAAAGCAAAGTATGTCTTTGTGCCCCCTTTTCCCTGTTCATGCCCTATCGGCCCCCCTGGCTGCACTTTGCTAGATCCGCCCCTGCACAGTTACCAGCCGTCAGCTGCGTAGAAAAGGATCCTGGTGTAGAAAGTAATATTAAATACATTCTAACAACAGCTTATCAAGCTTAAACGTGCTGCTGTTGTTCCGCCGCTGGTTTCCTCTTTCTGGTGCAAAGTGGACCAAAAACAAAGAAGAGAGACGGACTCGCGACAGAAAAGCCGATCAGCTGATCATTGATCAGTTTCACTATGAAGTAGCAGCAGGAAGGTGAGGGAGAGAGAGAGGCAGTCGCTCCATATATCGGTTGTTAAGCTTAACATGGGAACGCTTTACAAACATTCAGAGATGAACTTACACACTTGCTTTACTTCTCTCTGGGATAACTTCCTCGGAGATGAAATGCTGTTTTGGTAGCGAGACTACAAATACACACAGCCGCTCTATCACATGAGGCATACTGCTGCAACGTGCTACGGTTATGAGCCGAGTTACGCCGTGTTGCAAGTTTTGTGACATGCTTTTTTGATATTTAATGGATCGGATTACATTTTTTATTTTTCGCCGATATCCGATCCAGTAATTTAGGTCAGTATCGGACCGATACCGATACGTAATATCGGATCGGTCCATCTCTACTCTAGAGTCCAAAATTAAAAATATGGAGCTGGACATGAGCAGAATGAACCCCCTTCCATCTGGATTGTTGACTACAGTCATTTTGCATTGACTTGTTTCAGTGCCGGACACTTATATGTGGTTAAATCACACACACACACACACACACACATGACTAAAGGGACCAGTGGTCTCCTGATAATGAGGTCAAGGTCAGGCTAGTCTTTTTAGTTTTTAGTCAAGCTTTATCTGTGTACATAGAGAACGTGGACCACACTGCCTCACACATGCAGACATATTTTTCAGTGTTTTCATATTTCCTGTTTAATGAAGATTTAAATAATATTTTAAACAGGCTGCTTATGTGCTGGCAGTCCTCTGGGAACTACAGGTAATACACACCACATGAACATTCAGCTTATACACACACACACACTATGTACTTATGAATTTGGTGAAGGTGCAGGGCAGCAGATGTCTGACACGTTCACACATGTGTACATGCTTTTATAAAGCCTTTGCGTGTCATTTTGGTGTGTCTGCTTCGCTGAGTGTCGTGGTTAGGGTTAGGGATGAGAATATTCAGCGACCCTCCCCAATTCGGTCTATTCACCTGATATTGGTTAGGGTTTACCGCACGTGTTCATGTAAAGTGAACACGTGCAGCCTCAGAAATCACAGAGGACATGCTTAATCAAAAGTACATAAGTGTGCCCGTATGGAACAGTAATTACCTTTCAAACCTGAGTTTTTGTCAGAACACACACACCCCATATATTTACCCTTAAGTCAGAAACTAAGCTGTAAAATCAATAATGTCAAGCAAACATTTCAGGTTTTATGACCAGGGTTATTGCTGCTGTGTTTAATCATTTGTAACAACCACATTAACCAACACACACACACACAAACATGCACGCGCATAACTGTTGATTATGTGATTAGTTGCTGTGATGAAGAGCAGATGTTATTCCTGGCGAGTTGGCCAATCAAGGCCTCTTGCTTTCATCCTATGAGCGTGTGTGTCCAGGATTAATGGCATCAGTAAAGTCAGGACAGTCTTCTTGGCTCAGTGTGACACCCACAGAGACAGCACTAAAAATCACTTGTGATAGAATTAGCAAACACTTGTTACTAAAGACAGACTCCACCTGAAAATCCCCATTCCTATATTTTTTCTGAGTGCCAGTCTCATAATGATGAAGTCATGTTTTGGTCACAGTCTAAATCTTAGAATCCAGACTCAACAACCCCCTTTACTGCCAAATAGCTTTAAAAACAGAGTTTGCACTGTACTAATGAATTAGGTACAGGGCTCATTGAGTCATAGCCTGTTAAAGAACTAGTGTTTAATTTTCATTCTCGTAGTAACAGACTGAAAACCATCTGTGCTCTCCTCTTCCATAAAATCTCTGTGGATACAGTGAAGGCTATCTCAGCAGAGCACCTCCAGGTTGTTGCAAGACAGTGTGTGGGCTCTTGTTTGTTTCTTGTTGCATGTCTGCAAATCCAGATTATGTTAACATACTTTTCTTCATTTCTAAGTGGAGCTTTGTGCCTTTCTGTATTTTTTTCCATATACATATGTTGTGACGTTGTTGATACTTCAGACTGCTCTAAACACTCAGCCAAAGCTATCCCTATTTGTATGAGAGAACTGAGTTGTAACCCTGCAAACATTCCAATGTTCAGTTTTATCCTATCTAGTCTGAAAAATACTTTCAAAATGAAAGCTGTGCAGACATTGAGAAGTTAAGTTAAGTTAAGTTAAGTTTGCCATCAACTCGCTGTACTTCTTGCACATCGCCTGGATGCCTCCGTTTGACTTTTCAACAATGGTATTCTGTGTGCAAGACAGACATCATATTATTCCTTCGTACAATTCTTCTAATTCTTCAAACTATAACAAAATAATAAGCAAAATATTCTTGATGGTGACATCGAAAAGCCCTAACCTTTTTCGTCATAATACTGCAGCCAGTTTCAACCCAACAGATTAGATTGCATATGCATATCTCTTACCCAAGCTATGGCTAGCAATGTGTATCAATAAACATTTAGTGGATGTTTTTTTTTTAAATATATCTTATTCATTTTAACACTGGTTAAAAACAATTGGCTGCTTTGATTAGCAGGTGTGCTGACAGCAGATGTAGCTAGTAACTGTTTGCTAGGTCTCTTCTCTACTAATGGAATTATCTTGAGTTATTAGCTAATGCCGATAACTCAAGATTCAGTCATGTCATCCAAATGTGATTACGTCAGGGTCTAAAAAAACAACATAAGTGTAGTCAAATTGCTAATGTTGAAGCTTTCGTATGGGGAATCCAGAACCCCACGGAAGATGTCACTGTGGTTTCATCTGTTTAAATCTGCTCTTTGTGCGAGGCAGTGGGCTTTAGGGAAGGAGAGCAGCAGTTAAAGAAAGAGACAAGTTGCTTCAGACAGTGCATCACATTGATGTCAACAGCAACAAGGACAGTTTTTTTCAAATAACACTACGGATCTGGAAATTGGCATTTTGAAATTAGTGAAAGCAAAGAAAGATGAACAAATGATTTTACCCGGTGGAGGAAACCACTATGATGGCACGGGGGTTGACCAAGTCTGTGTCAAACAGGGTCCTCCTCCCACTGCCGTCCAAGTTGGCTCTTTCAATCACATCAGGAGTAGAGTCCACCCAGAACATCAGCCGGCGTTTGACATCCACTGCCAAACCTTCTGGACTGACGAGATCTGCAGAAGCGAGAAGAACAGAGACATCATAGAGGAGATATTGAAATCATTTAAGGGATTCCACAACAATCATTACAGGAACAAGCACCACACAACTGTGAAAGCTTACTTGTGTTAATGAGAACCTCAGGCTCAGCACCAGACACCATTGAAGCTCTGTTGATTGATCTCGCAGACAAATCTGTCCAGTAGACTTGGTTTTCTTTGCAGTCATAGGCTATACCAACAACTATGGAACCCTGGAGACACACACATAAATACAAGCTTCACGAATGTTGACTTACATCAGTTCACACAACTGTACCTCAAAGATGAGAACTCACCTCCAACATTTTGGCCATGGTGTGAACCAACAACAAAACTCAAAGTTAGTTATAGATACTATGAACTATGTGCTCTTCTTCTATTGTGGTCTCTCTTTCCCATCACCAAATTGATCGAGACAGATAGCTGCCTCTCCCTATGCCTGATTCTGCCAGAGGTCTCTTCCTGTTATAAAAGGAAGTTCTTCCTCCCCACTGTCACCAAGTGCTTGCTTATTGGGGACTGCCTATTCACTGGGGTTCTTTATCTAATATTTTAGGTAGTTTTGCTTAAAGTATAAAGTGCCCTGAGATGACAGTTTAACAGAAACTTAACAGAATTATGTCGTTGCAGTCACTTGGTGTATGGTGAAAGGTGCTCTAAAGTTTACCAGTTCAATGATCCAGCTTTTTAAGTGGATAAAAGCATCTGCATTCAGATACAAATAAACTAAAACACCATATTTATATATCTGCCAGATTTAATACTTTCTACTCAAATATGTAATTCTTTATATTTATATACATAATATTAATTATACTAGTCAGATATTTTCTAAAATCTAGGTGCAAGGTATTCACAGTGACATACAATTTGTAATACATGATGTCAAGTCAGTTTTTACTTCTAATTCTGAGACACAATTCTGCTTAAGACATAATGCTGACAGATTTTTTCTTTCTTTCTTTTAAATAGCAAACAAATTTACTACAAAAATGAACAAAGATTTAAAAAATCATTTTATAAAGTATGTGATCTACTCATTAATTTCTTACATGGAGAGCCAATAGGGTTTTGGACCGACTTTCGTCTAGTCTGGTCCCGTTGAGAGGCAGCGCTCCTATTTTCTGTCCCTGAGCATACAGCAGTGTGATGTCAGTGTTTGTGGGAGGGGTGACATCTGGACGGGATGTTGGACGCACGGTAGGCGGTGCCACTGACGAGATGCCTGGGACATGATTGGATGGATAAAAATGTTTGAGTCATAATTAGTGAAAGACAAAACTTATATAATACAGTACAATGACATGTATCTTTGATGATTATTGCTTACATGCAGGTTTGACAGCATCATCTGATTTGGTTCCGGGAACCATGTGTCCATTCTGGTCCACACACCAACAGTAGTTGGTCTCCCCGTAACACTGGACTGGACTGGGAGGGTGCAGGCAAACGGAAAAATCAGAACACCTTTAAACAGCAATGCAATTTTTTTTTCTTGAGAACTTCCTCTTATGACTGCATATCTGCTGCTAACCTGAACTCTCCATCTGGCTCACACTGAGGTACATACTGCTGTGGGCCAGGTTTTCCACCATAGTGTTCAATCAAACTGGCTCTCCATCGCTCACACATGCTCTCAGGGCGTTCTGTTGGAGTCACTGCAACTAAGGGGAAGCCAAAAAACCCAAAACAACCCATCAGTACTTCCATTCATAAAGCTAAAGATAAATTACAAGTCAGATGATATTCTTCTGCAGTTCATCATTATTTATTCAATTACACTCTCAGGATGTTCCCTACTTTGCTGAGTTTATACTACAGTGTTAGTTGGAGGCTAATGGTGAGGGGATGCCTTGTGTTTAAAGAGGCACACATATACACTCATCGTACTTTTGTCAGAAATGTTTGCCGCGTTAAAATCCCTCTAATGACTCACTTTATTGGAGAGCATTAAAACTAAACCTCAGAGCATTTCTGGCTTCTACTTGTGTTTACACTGGCCTCGCTCTCTCTGTGTCAATTTTGAATGTGAGACTTTGCTGTTTGTAGACTGAGAAGGAGAGGAGGACATTTGAAAGGGACCAGTTCTCTATTGTGAGACAAAGACGAATCAAACAATTAAATGCAGTTAGCTTTTCCAGAAGTGTTTATTATAGTGGCAGTTAGCCTGCTCCTATTCAGTCTGCTGGATCACTTGGTTTTGCTTCTATTTAATGTTGAGACTACCCACTAAATATAGCGGTTTGGAAAAGAGCAACAACGCTAGATTGCTAACAAACAGACAGACAACCAAACAAATGGAACTGATTACATACATCCTCTCTTTGGAGGGAAACAGTCTCACCTGGTCTGTCACAGTCTACAGGTGGTGCACCAGGTGGAGTCCTGGTTCCTGCTCTCTCCTCTCCTCTACTGTCCACACACCAACAATAGCCAGTGGAGCCATGGCACTGAAATAACGATGAGAAATACATTATTTTTGGGGCATTTTGACCTTTATTTGATAAACAGTAAAGAGTTTTCAGACATGAAAGAAGGGAGGAAGAGTGGTGGAAGCCACGCAGCAAAGCTCCCTGAGTGAGAGTCAAACATAGACTGCTGTGTTGAGCTTTTCAGCATAAAGTTGTCTGCTCAACCACGTGAGCTAAACTAACACCAATAAACACAGTCTTAAGAAGAACAAAAATAAATCACTGATAAAAGCCAAAGAAGAAACTGTAGTTATTCACTAAATAAATAAAAAGTCAGAGTTTAACCTGCTGAGGTAGATACTGTCCTTCTGCATCACACTGTGGTTTGTAGACTCCAGTTATAGGATATCCATCAGCACCGGTGGTCTTTACGCTGTCTCTGTGGTGCTCACAGTGAGTTTTAGCACGCTCTGGTTGAACTGAAGGAAAAAATAAAAAAACACATATAAGCCTTGCTGTGTCAACTCTAAATAAACCTGCGTAAAACAATCTGAATGAAGAAGTCTCACCTGGTCTGTCACAGTCTACAGGTGGTGCACCAGGTGGAGTCCTGGTTCCTGCTCTCTCCTCTCCTCTACTGTCCACACACCAACAATAGCCAGTGGAGCCATGGCACTGAAATAAAGATGAGAAATAAATTCCATTTTGGGGCATTTTGAACTTTATTTGATAAACAATTAAGTGTTTTCAGACAGGAAAGATACACAGCAAAACCAACTGGGACAGAATCAAACACGGGCCACTGCATTGAGGCCTGTAGTTTACAGCTGCCTGCTCAACCAGGAGAGCTAAACTGCCACCAACAAATGCTTTGTTAAGAAGAACAAAAAGAAGTTATAGACAAAAGCCAAAGAAGAAACTGTAGTTATTATATAAATGAATAAAAAGTCAGAGTTTCACCTGCTGAGGTAGATACTGTCCTTTTGCATCACACTGTGGTTTGTAGACTCCAACTATAGGATATCCATCAGCGCTGGTGGTCTTTACGCTGTCTCTGTGGTGCTCACAGTGAGTTTTAGCACGTTCTGGTTGATCTGAAGAAAAAAAGGCAATCGATGCTTTGTTGTACCAACAGGAAATAAACCTGAATAAAACCAATCTGGATGAAGTATGAGCCACAAGAATACCAACAGCACCCAGAGAGAACAACTGCTCCTGAAGGAAAAGGGCTCCACTAAAACTTATATATTTTATGATGTTTTTATTACAGCATGCAGAACACTCATGTCACCAAGGCCTCGTATATTGTTGAAAAGTTTGAAGATAATCCATAAAAATTGTGCGTACCCCTCCCGGGGTATGGGCCTCCAAAGGTACGTAGATCTCCAGAGATTTCTGTCCTGGGCCATTCCTTCTAGTTGGGTTCAGGTGTAGCCCATCTTTTTTGCTTCTGCCTCAAGGTCCTGTCGCCAGGTGTTTCTTGGCGGCCTCTCTTTCACTTGCTTTGGGGGTTCCACCTGAGAGCCTGCCTGGTGATGTTGTTTGGCAGTTTGCGTAAAGCGTGCCCTACCCAGCACCATCTTCTCTTCCTGATTTCTTCCTTAACAGCGAGTTGACAGGTTATTTTCCTTAGTTTGATGTTACTAAATGTGTCTGGCCCACGAATGTGAAGAATCCTTCTGAGACAGCTGTTGAGGAATGTCTGGATTTTCTTATTTGAGGTTTCATTTGTCTTCCAGGTTTCAGCCCCTTACAGCAGTACTGATTTCACGTTGGAGTTGAACAGTCGGATCTTGGTAGTCAGGGTCAACTCTCTGGATGCCCAAATGTTCTTGAGCTGGATGAAGGCAACTCTTGCTTTGCCAATCCTTGTCTTGACATCTGCATCGGTTCCACCTAGGTAAGTAAAAGAGTGTATTTCCTAAGGGGACTTCCACTAAGGATGACTGGGTTCTTGCTATTGGAGTTGATCCTAAGGATTTTGGTCTTCTCCTTGTTGATAATGAATTCAACCTGTGCTGATGTGGCTGTCAATATGCTGGTCTTTTCTTGCATCTGCTGCTGGCTGTGGGAGAGAAGTGCGAGGTCGTCAGCAAAGTCTAATACATCAAGTTGACTCGACGGGGTCCACTGAATTCCATTCCTGCATTAGCTGGTGGGTGTCTTCATGATCCGGTCGATGATGATGAGGAAGAGGAATGGGGACAACAGGCATCCTTGTCGGACTCCGGTCTTCACCTGGAAACTGTTGGTAAGTTGCCCTCTGTGGATGACTCTGCAGGTCGTGTCCTCATATGAGCTCTTGATCATGTTGACCATCTCTGCTGGGATGCCATAATATCGGAGGAGCTTCCATAGGACCTCTTGGTCCACAATGTCGAATGCCTTCTCATAGTCGATGAAGTTGATGTATAACGATGAGTTCCACTCCAAAGACTGTTCCACTATGATGCGTAGCGTTGCGGTCTGATCTATCCACGATCGGTTCTGTCGGAAGCCTGCTTGTTCATCCCGCAGTTGTAAATCTACAGTGACCTTTATCCGCTCTAGGATGACCTGATTGAAGACTTTGCCTGCTACTGACAGGAGTTTTATGCCCCTGTAGTTGTTACAGTTACTGAGGTCACCCTTCTTGGGGAGCTTGATTAGATAACCCTCTTTCCAGTCAGTCGGTATCTCTTCTTTTTCCCAGATCTTCTCAAAGAGTGGATGTAGCAACACCACTGATGCTTCAATTTCAGGGCCTCTGCTGGTATGTCGTCAGGTCCAGCAGCCTTTCTGTTCTTCATTAGAGTGACAGCCTTCCTGATCTCTTCTCTGGTTGGCTTGTCGCAGTTAATATGAAGATCTTCGTCGGCTGGATTGATGTCTAGTGGATTTGGTGGTGCTCATCTGTTCAGGAGCTCCTCAAAGTGTGATGGCCTTTCCCTCTTTGTCCTTGATGGGTCGTTCTGGCTTGCTGTACTTCCCAGACAATTTCTTGATTATTGCGTAAAGGTATTTCATGTTACCATTGTATGCTGCCTGTTCTGCCTCAGCTCCCAGTCCATCTATGTAGACATTCTTGTCTTTCCTAATGCTCTTCTTCACTGCTCTGTGGGCTTCTGCCTATTCCGCTTGGGCCTTGGCTTTATCTGCTCTAGTCCTGCTGTTGTTTACTGCCACCTTCGTGTGTTTTCTCTCTTCTATCTTGCCCAAGGTCTCAGCTGTGATCCATTCTTTATGATGCTGTTTCTTTATTCCAACCACTTCTTGACAGATTGTTCTCAGTGTCTTCTTTATGGTCTGCCAATTGGCCTGTATGCTGCTTTTCTCCTCTCCCTGAGAGGAGCTGTATGCAGCTAATTAAGCACCTTGATCTTGCTCTTCAACTGAAATCTAAACTCCTCCCTTGATCTTTAGTCGACTGACATCATACTTCACTCTACGCTGTGTTGTTTTTGTCCAGTTCTTCTTTAACTTCAGCTGCATGTTGGCTGCTACAACATGGTGGTCAGATGCCACATCTGCTCCTCTTCTCACCCTAACATCCTGGAGAGATCTTCTAAACTTCTTACTAATGCTGATGTGGTCAGTCTGGTTCTCTGTCACACTGTCTGGTGATACCCAGGTTCTTTTGTGGATCCACTTGTGTGGGAAAATGCCACCTCCGATGACCAGGTTGTTGAATGCACACAAATCAATGAATCTCTGCCCATTATCATTCATTACTCCCAGCCCATGTATCCCTATGATTTGTTCATATCCTGTGTTGTCAAACCCAATCTTGGGTTCACATTAAAATCTCCCGTAAGGATAATGATGTCTCTGGCTCGGAATGCTAGATTGCTAACAAACAGACAGACAACCAAACAAATGGAACTGATTACATACATCCTCTCTTTGGAGGGAAACAGTCTCACCTGGTCTGTCACAGTCTACAGGTGGTGCACCAGGTGGAGTCCTGGTTCCTGCTCTCTCCTCTCCTCTACTGTCCACACACCAACAATAGCCAGTGGAGCCATGGCACTGAAATAACGATGAGAAATACATTCCATTTGGGGGCATTTTGAACTTTATTTGATAAACAGTGAAGAGTTTTTAGACATGAAAGAAGGGAGGAAGAGTGGTGGAAGCCACGCAGCAAAGCTCCATGAGTGAGAGTCGAACATAGACTGCTGTGTTGAGCTTTTCAGCATAAAGTTGTCTGCTCAACCACGTGAGCTAAACTAACACCAATAAAAAAAGTCTTAAGAAGAACAAAAACAAATCACTGATAAAAGCCAAAGAAGAAACTGTAGTTATTCACTAAATAAATAAAACGTCACAGTTTCACCTGCTGAGGTAGATACTGTCCTTCTGCATCACACTGTGGTTTGTAGACTCCAGTTATAGGATATCCATCAGGACTGGTGGTCTTTACGCTGTCTCTGTGGTGCTCACAGTGAGTTTTAGCACGCTCTGGTTGAACTGAAGGAAAAAATAAAAAAACACATATAAGCCTTGCTGTGTCAACTCTAAATAAACCTGCGTAAAACAATCTGAATGAAGAAGTCTCACCTGGTCTGTCACAGTCTACAGGTGGTGCACCAGGTGGAGTCCTGGTTCCTGCTCTCTCCTCTCCTCTACTGTCCACACACCAACAATAGCCAGTGGAGCCATGGCACTGAAATAAAGATGAGAAATAAATTCCATTTTGGGGCATTTTGAACTTTATTTGATAAACAATTAAGTGTTTTCAGACAGGAAAGATACACAGCAAAACCAACTGGGACAGAATCAAACACGGGCCACTGCATTGAGGCCTGTAGTTTACAGCTGCCTGCTCAACCAGGAGAGCTAAACTGCCACCAACAAATGCTTTGTTAAGAAGAACAAAAAGAAGTTATAGACAAAAGCCAAAGAGAAAATGTAGTTATTCACTAAATAAATAAATAGCATAAATATATATAAAAACTTAATGTATAAAAAGTTACAGTTTCACCTGCTGAGGTAGATACTGTCCTTCTGCATCACACTGTGGTACATAGACTCCAGCTATAGGATTTCCGTCTGGACTGGTGGCCTTCACGCTGTCTCTGTGGTGCTCACAGTAAGTTTTAAGACGCTCTGGTTGATCTGAAAGAGAATATTTAAACACTGATCTAAACCTCTCTGTGTCAACAGCAAATAAACCTGCGTAAAACAATCTGAATGAAGTACGGGCCACTAGAATACCAACAGCATCCAGAGAGCACCACTGCTCCTCAAGGGCAAAGGCTATACAAAAACAGTGATATTATGTTTTTATGATACAAAACTCCATCATCATCATACAAGAATGTGTAACAAAATTATTAATAATTACATTTCATTACAACATGCTGACGTCAGTCTGGTTTTTAAGGTTAGCTTTGACCTTGTGTGTTAACAATGAAAGTCAAAGTCAATTGGTTAGCGAACCTCGGTACTCATGTCCCTCAAGACCCTGTATATTGTTATGAAGTTTGAATATAGTCTGTATAAACTGGTGAGTAACATAAAATGTTTACCACTTTTCACATTTGGTGTGACCTGATCTGATTGTCACTAAAATGAAATTAGCTCAAGCTGTTATTGGGGTCTGCCATCACAAATCATAGACAAAAGCCAATCCAAAACTATATATTCGCAACAGTGGACGCTACTTTGCTAACAAACAAACAGACAGACAACCAAACAAATGGAACTGATTACATACATCCTCTCTTTGGAGGGAAACAGTCTCACCTGGTCTGTCACAGTCTACAGGTGGTGCACCAGGTGGAGTCCTGGTTCCTGCTCTCTCCTCTCCTCTACTGTCCACACACCAACAATAGCCAGTGGAGCCATGGCACTGAAATAAAGATGAGAAATACATTATTTTTGGGGCATTTTGACCTTTATTTGATAAACAGTGAAGAGTTTTTAGACATTAAAGAAGGGAGGAAGAGTGGTGGAAGAAACTGTAGTCATTCACTTAATATATAAAAAGTTACAGTTTCACCTGCTGAGGTAGATACTGTCCTTTTGCATCACACTGTGGTACATAGACTCCAGCTATAGGATATCCATCAGCGCTGGTCGTCTTTACGCTGTCTCTGTGGTGCTCACAGTGAGTTTTAACAGGCTCTGGTTGATCTGAAAGACAAACAAAGTGCATCTACACCTTGCTGTGTCAACTCCAAATAAACCTGTAAAATACTGGCGGCCGCTAGTACTACCCCTCAACTTCATAGTAGCTGCACCTGCATGGTATCAATGTCAAAATCCTTGTTCACAAATAAGATTTTTAGAAAACTTGACCTCTGACCTTTAGGTCAAGGTCACTGAGATTTGAACTCATCTGAGATTTTAATTAGATACATCTGTGGTACCAATTTGAAAATCCCATGTCGCCTTATTCTCGAGTTATTGAAGGGTGACAACAATACCCCACAGCTTTTTACAACTGAGGGGTAATATAACAAATCTGAATGAAGTACAGGCCACTAGAATAAGAGTCTCACCTGGTCTGTCACAGTCTACAGGTGGTGCACCAGGTGGAGTCCTGGTTCCTGCTCTCTCCTCTCCTCTACTGTCCACACACCAACAATAGCCAGTGGAGCCATGGCACTGAAATAAAGATGAGAAATACATTATTTAGAAGAACAAAAATAAGTTATAGATGAAAGCCCAAAGCCAAACTGTATTAACTGACAAATAGATATAAAGTCAGAGTTTGACCTGCTGAGGCAAATACTGTCCTTCTGCATCACACTGTGGTTTGTAGACTATAGGATATTCATCATCACTGGTGGTCTTTACACTGTCTCTGTGGTGCTCACAGTGAGTTTTAGCACGCTCTGGTTGAACTGAATGAGAAAAAAGAAAAAAGGAAATCAATGCCTTGTTGTGCCAACAGGAAATAAACCTGAATAAAACCAATCTGGATGAAGTACGGGCCACTGGAATACCAACAGCACCCAGAGAGAACAACTGCTCCTGAAGGAAAAGGGCTCCACTAAAACTTTAATATTTTATGATGTTTTTATTACAACATGCAGAACACTCATGTCACCAAGGCCTCGTATATTGTTGTAAAGTTTAAAGATAATCCATAAAAATTGTGGGTGACACAAAGTTACATAAAGTGACCTGATTTTCACCGAAATAAAATAGACTGGAGCTGGTATTGCTATCTAGCATCACACAAAATTTGAAAATCTTATCTTGAAAACAGTTTGCTAACAAACAAACAGAGAGACAGACAACCAAACCAATGGAATCGATTACATACATCCTCTCTTTGGAGGGAAACAGTCTCACCTGGTCTGTCACAGTCTACAGGTGGTGCACCAGGTGGAGTCCTGGTTCCTGCTCTCTCCTCTCCTCTACTGTCCACACACCAACAATAGCCAGTGGAGCCATGGCACTGAAATAAAGACAAAATATGTCTTTAAAAAACATGTTTTTGTGCCATTTTCAGCTTCGTCTGATAGAACAGTGAAGATGCTTCAGATAGGGAAGACACACAGCAAAGGGTACTGTGCCAGAATAAAATTCATGCTTCCACATTGAACCTTGTGGTATATGGTGACCTGATCAACCAAGAGAGCTAAACTGGCAGGAAGAAATATATTCTTAAGAAAAACAAAATCAAATCACTGATAAAAGCCAAAGAAGAAACTGTAGTTATTCACTAAATATATAAAACGTCACAGTTTCACCTGCTGAGGTAGATACTGTCCTTCTGCATCACACTGTGGTTTGTAGACTCCAACTATAGGATATCCATCAGCACTGGTGGTCTTTACGCTGTCTCTGTGGTGCTCACAGTGAGTTTTAAGACGCTCCGGTTGATCTGAATAGAGAAAAAAATCACAAAGACAGAAAAAAGCTATTAGGAAAAATAACAAACAAAATATAAAAAAGCATAAATTCTCGAGCTGCAAGAGACAATCTGTCAACATCAGAAGTTTCTGACTGGCAAAGACACCTGTTTGGAAAGTCAAGGGTGAACAGTTCAATTCCACCTGAGATCACAAAGCACAAAGGCCCTCAACTCAACACTCAATGGTTAAAATCAGACTGAATTGGAGTCTTTGCCTTTAAACCAAAGGCATCTTTTTCAAAGGCACTGGTTGACTAGATTTAGCCCAGAATACAATATCCATGGAGTGCTACTGACCTTCCTGCTGGGAACAGTAGAAACCATTCCCAAAAAACCCCAGCTGGCACTGACACTGGAAAGATCCCAGTCCATTAATACATCTGGCATTGATGTGACATGGAGAAGAGCTGCACTCATCTATATCTGAGTCAGTGGTGACTTCAGTGGTGATTTATCAGTAGTATGATTATCTAAATGTAGAGTATTATACATAGTGGTATTTTTTTTTTTTTTGCGGGGGGGGGGCTCAAAGAAAGTTCATCAAAAGTTCACACTGATGCGTGAAAGGAGGACATGTATGCGCACACACATTCACAGACAGACACACAAACACACACACAGGCAGGACCTTGCTCCTCCACACATTCCAAAGCAACAAACACATTGTGCCGTTGCTCCATTTGTCTTTCCCTTAACCCCCGCCCGCCCTGTCTAATCTCACCCTGTCATTCTCACATTAGTTCTGTTCTCACATTTCTCATCTATCCTCCCCTCTGCCTGTGTTTTCTAGCTTTTTGCAGCTGTGGATGAAGAAATGTTGTAGCTCTGCTTGGACAAACAAGTGGACCTTTTCCAAATATTCAGCTCATTTTGGAACTTGGAGGACAAAATGCTCCGAGAACACTTCTCAGGGGGGCAGTTAGTCCAGCTGACAACGGATAAAATGCAACAAAGGCAGAATGGAAGAATGATGTGGTTGCCACAAAATATATGTGTGCACATATTTGGTTAAAATTTGCATTTGCATCGAAGGTACGGTATGTGAAAGCAGACAGGATGCCACAGCTTAAAAAGTCAGCAGAAAACAGCACGTTTCTAAGCAGAGATTCATAAAACTGACACGATGTTATGGCTTCCAGTTGATTTCTTTGCACACAGGGGATACTCCTAAGTGGGAATTCTGAAATGCTAAACATTCGGTTTAGTGGAAATTAACTGCCTGTTTGCTGAAGCTAATCATCAGCCGTTCACCACCGTCATCATCATCATCATCATCATCAACCAAGGGACTGGATCCTCTCTAGAGAAGCAACTGAATAACAATGAGCGCCACAACACCAGTCACCTGGCTAGCCAGCTGACAAATAGTGAAAATTTTCAAAATAAGAGCTCATGAGAAAGGGTTTTCCAACAATAAACTGATGATAGATGCAACACACGTCAGTTCTTATACAGAACAACTGAAAATGTTCACACTTGTTGCTGATGATGTGATGAAACTGATAGGAGGCAGTTCAGAATGTGCAGGCTGCAAGTGTCGCAAGAAAGTTGATATCAGCCCTTAATGGAAACAATCTGAGAGGCAAAAGACGAAGAATTCATGCAAGAGATAGCAAAAGAGGTGGACGAGAAGTAAAAGAATATGGAAAAGAAGCACAACATTTTTGGCTTCTAATGAAATTATTGGATAGAGTTCCATTGATTGATGTCAAGTCATTCATGTTCCCCTCAGAGCGACCCGTAATAACTGATGAGATCTACTGACTTTGCAAAAAATTTCCTCTCACATTTTATACAGATGTTTTATGCATTTCTTGAAGGAATTTCCATCTAAACTCACCAACACAGGTACGCCCATCGTAGCTAAATTCGTAGCCCGTCTGGCAGTGACAGCGGTGACTCCCAGGCAGGTTCACACACTCAGAATTATCCCCACATGTGCCCGAACCCTCAGCGCACTCATCTATGTCTGCAGAGAGGGAGACAAAGAAATTAGCTTTTCTTTAAATTTACAAGTCTGTAAATCAGGAATTCCTTGTCATCACATATAAAAGCTGTAATTAGGGCTCATTACTGGTGCTTTTACTGTATAAAAAGAAAAAGAAAGGTTTCATAGGACTCTGTGCAGTCTAGTAGTACACCCTTAACAGCTTCTAAAGGAATTACGAGGGTAAATAACAGTCAGGTGCTGCCCTTGATTAAGTGATCATCAACAAGTTTGAGCACCTCTATAAAAGCAGAGGTTTTGGCAGTTTGCTGTTCTGACACATCCAGGTGTGTGCTAACACAATGCCACAATCTTCCAAGAAGTAAACGTCTCAGGTCAGTACAACTGACGAGCTACAACTCAGACTCTACAGACCTCAGTTAGCATGTTAAATATTAAACATTGGTGGTGGGGTGATGATTCACGGTCAGTTTGCAGGACCTGGGGACTTTGTAGTCATTAAGTCGACCAGGATCTCCTCTGCATGCCAAAGTATTCTAGACAAATGTCAGGCCATCTGTCTTACAGCTGAAGCTTGGACAAAATTTGGCTATGCAAAAGGATAAAGATCTCAAGCGTGCCAACAAATCTACAACAGAAATGCTGAAAAAGAAAAGAATCAAGGTGTTGCATCAAACTCCAGTCCAGATCTTTACCTGATTAACATGTGTGGAGGGACATTAAGAGAACTGTGCATGAATGAATTCCTGCAAACTTCAATGACCTGAAGTGACACTGCAAAGAATAATGAGCCAAAACTCCTCCACAACAACGTGAGACAATGATAAGTCGTACAGAAAACAATTGCTTCAAGTTATTGCTGCTAAGGGGGTTCTACAAACTGAGAAATGGTGGTGAGTCTTGTGCATGTTTTTTTTCCTCACATGACTGTAAATGCATTGTGTAATACAACATGGAGATCATCTGAGCAGAAAAGCGCACATCCATGAGAACTTAGGATGAGCCTGGGGCTTTCTTTGCTGTCAGCAGAGAAAAAGACCTGCTGCTGGGCTAATGACAGACCACACACCAGCTTGAAGTCCTGAAGGCCCTTTTAACGTGAAAATTAACCTTAAAGAGACGAATGGAGAGGAAGGATGAGGAGAAAAGAAAAGAAAAGAAAAGAAAAGAAAAGAAAAGAAAAGAAAAGAAAAGAAAAGAAAAGAAAAGAATGATTAAGGACGATTCTGCTCAACCAGCCTGTACTTGACCCCTCTACACTGCCTGGACAGATGTTGATAAAACACAGAAACACTGTCTTGGACTTCGACATTTTGTATGCGACAGAAAACGCTAGACTAAACAAAGGCAGAGGAAGCACTCTGAAATGTACATAAACCGTCTCATTGCTGCACAGTATATCCACAGAAGAATTATCCTTGTTCACAGAAGGACCGACACAGATACAGATAGATACCGTAACAGTTGTGCCCATCTCCTGTATAACCAGTAGCGCACTGGCACTGGAAAGCCAGGTCCTCTAACGGGATGCACTGGGCTGTGGTGTCGCAGTCATGGGTCCCGGCATAGCAAGGGTTGTACAGCTCAGGGCCTGGAGCTTCCATTTCATGAGGGAAGAAAAAGAAAGGATTGTGTTTTTAATCACAGTGGATGCAACTTAACAGTGACTGACAGTGACAGTGAAAACTTACTCCAAGATTCCTAACAGTGCTGCTGGAGAGAGAGGATATGTTTGGACACCAGGTGTCTATGATTTTTAGGGTCAAGTACAATAACTCAGTTTCATCTGAATTTAGAAACAGATCATCCAGATCTTTATGTCTTTTATACTTACCTGCATTCTAACTAGTTGGTATTTGTCATTTGGTTTCATGGATAGATAAGCTGGGTATCATCTGCATAGCAGAGAAAATGTATGCTATTCCTTCTAATAATACTGGCTAAGGATAGCATGTATAATGTAATAGAATTGGTTCTTGCAAGGAATCCTGTGGAATAATTAACCTTAGAGTGTGAAGAGGACTTCCCATTTACACAAATAAGTCATAGTCTATTAGATAGATGTGATTCAAACCACAGCTGCACAGTACCTTTATCACTAATTGCTCTAATAAAATATTACACTACTTTAATCTATTCACTGCAAGGTCCTTAATGAGCTTAAGTACTTTTTATATGCTAAATTTCATATAACTCCCTGTAACTAGTGTCTAATATACTTTCTTTATTTAATGTAATATATATACTTCTGTCATGGTGGATTTTTCATGTTCAAAGTTTCAGTTGAGGTCAGCCTTA
Source organism: Oreochromis niloticus (assembly GCF_001858045.2). NCBI lineage: Eukaryota > Metazoa > Chordata > Actinopteri > Cichliformes > Cichlidae > Oreochromis > Oreochromis niloticus. The sequence continues at coordinate 5,863,795 of NC_031986.2, forward strand.
AAAATAATTCAATATTTCCTCTATTTCAGACATTATTTTGTCTTACACTGGCTCTGTATGATGACAAAGAGAGACCATATCCCTGTTATAGTCATCTCAGTCAGATTGTTTTGGCTATGGTTACAGAAGCCCCACCCACTTGCTGGTAAAACCTTCTGTTTAGGAGTAGCAGCCAGGTAAAATGGCTTGTTTCAGGTAACCTGATGGAAATCATGCAAAGCTACTCTATTAGAAAAAATTGCTTGTGTACTGTCACTAATGTCCTGTTGTCCATTTGAAGTCATTTTCACTTTCTAGTCTTTCAAAGCACATTAAAAGTGGTACCTTCAACAAATGTTAAAAAAAGAAAGAATTTAAAGAAGCAGACAATAACATTAACAGACATTATAATCTGAAAGTAAACTGCTTTAGACATAAAAGAGCAACACTGTTAAAGCTGGTGTGAGAAAATTCAACCAAACAACCACACAAAATCTGCTACACACCAAATGTCCTGAACTCAGATCAACTGAGGTCTGGATTATTTAGTGAAACTTCAATGATTAGGGCAATGATTACAGGGCAAGTTAACCAAACACACATGTAAAATCACTCCAGACAAACTCCCACAGGACTCCTCTTAGGAAGTGACTCCCTTCATGTTCTCTACGTTCAACATATGGACAAGCTTAGACGCATATGGGGGGGGGTAGACACATAGACAGAGGGATGAGTGAGCGGATGTGAGTTCAGGGTTTCCTCATACCGCTGCGTGGCTCAGACAGACAATTTCAAAAACAAACCTCAGAGTAATTTTGATAAAATCAGAAATATAAACAAAAGAGCAAAGAAAACAATGGGAAAAAAAACAGGAATGTTAAAAATGAATAAATATGCTTAAAGTTCAAATTCGCTCTGTACAGCAGGATACAGCAATGATCCTGGCACTGTTATGAGAATGCTCCAACTCTTATTTTTTGTATTATCATAACTTTAACGTTAAGGAATATTATAGTGTCCTTAAAACAAATCTCAGCATCTTGATCGATAACTTTGGTCTCGTGTCATGTAACTATTATCTAATGTAAAATACCCCACACTGCTCAGGCATTCTTTTAATATTCCTTCTACCCACACAATTTAAATATTGGCCCAAATATGGAATTTAGATTCGGCTCAAACACAAACCTTCAGTGTCTGCATAGTTTTGCTTTTATTTCAAGGACATCTATAGTTAGTCGACTCCAGTTGGCTGGGATGTAAAATATTCTCAGTTATGCACATGAGCACATCTGTTATAATATCTGTTTTTAATAATCTTAGAGTGTTTCAGGCTGGACTTTTGCTTTACTGTCAGCTTCATCATATGCCATAAACAACAATACACTTGCACATAAACAAAAACAAACACACACACACGCAGCTTGTTTTCATCTCCTGAGGCCAGAGAGCAATTTTGGCTCATTATCAGAGAGAGAGGGAGAGAGAGAGACCCTGCAAAGTCTGAATGTGGCGGTAAAGAAGGGGAGATGAGAGGGTGAGATACACATGGACTGAAGAAAAGGCTGAGGGATAATTAAAGAGAGAGAGAGAGAGAATGGGAGACGCACACACACACACACACACACACACACACACATCATCAAAGTGGTGAGTGCAGTTTCCCACCTGTTGCTTTTCAAAAATCTCCTCCACACACACATAAACACGTAGACACAAACAAACTGGGTTTATGCACTGGACACTTAAAGTCCAACGGTCCACCCTTGAGCAACACTGAATCATCTGAATGCACTGAAAGCTGGATTTAAGTGCTTTATCGGGCTAAAAAAACCCAGCACAGCTAAGGAGAAAACTACCCAAATGAATCCATAATGTGTCAACAGTTATCTAAAGTGAGGCTGGAAATAAAAAACGAACTGCAGGCGTGGTGCTTAAAACATGCAGTTCTTTTAAAATATGCAGCTTTGGCTTTTGCATTACGGGGAATATACAACAGGGCCTTTGAAGCCCGAGGCTCATTAACAGACTCAGACTCTTTAAATTGATGATATGTTTGTTCAAAGCAAAATCCAGATAATTAAGACAAATATGAATCATTTTAGCAGCACGGTGGCACAGTGGGGTCTTTCTGTGCGGAGTTTGCACGTTCTCCCCATGTTGCGTGGGTTCTCCCCAGGTGCTCCGGCTTCCTTCCAGAGTCCAAAGACATGCAGTTAGCGGGGATAGGAAAACACTAAATCGCCTATGGGTGTGAATGTGAGAACGAATGGTTGTCTTTGTCTATGTGTTAGCTCTGCGACAGACTGGCGACCTGTCCAGGGTGTACCCTGCCTGTCGCCCTAAGACAGCTGGGATAGACTCCAGATGGATGAATAATTTCAAATCTTTACTCCAAAACAATTTACTCCAATACTTTAAATTAGAGATGGACCGATCCGATATTACGTATCGGTATCGGTCCGATACTGACCTAAATTACTGGATCGGATATCGGTGAAAAATAAAAAATGTAATCCGATCCATTAAATATCAAAAAAGCATGTCACAAAACTTGCAACACGGCGTAACTCGGCTCATAACCGTAGCACGTTGCAGCAGTATGCGGTCATGTGATAGAGCGGCTGTGTGTTTGTAGCCTCGCTACCAAACCAGCATTTCATCTCCGAGGAAGTTATCCCAGAGAGAAGTAAAGCAAGTGTGTAAGTTCATCTCTGAATGTTTGTAAAGCGTTCCCATGTTAAGCTTAACAACCGATATATGGAGCGACTGCCTCTCTCTCTCCCCCACCTTCCTGCTGCTACTTCATAGTGAAACTGCTTAATGATCAGCTGATCGGCTTTTCTGTCGCGAGTCCGTCTCTCTTCTTTGTTTTTGGTCCACTTTGCACCAGAAAGAGGAAACCAGCGGCTGAACAACAGCAGCACGTTTAAGCTTGATAAGCTGTTGTTAGAATGTATTTAATATTACTTTCTACACCAGGATCCTTTTCTACGTAGCTGACGGCTGGTAACTGTGCAGGGGCGGATCTAGCAAAGTTTAGCCAGGGGGGCCGATAGGGCATGAACAGGGAAAAGGGGGCACAAAGACATACTTTTCTTTCTTATTCTCATTTAAAATGTCTAGCTTTTAATAAATAATTATCTGAATCTTACACCCAAAGTTTTAATCTGATGTAAAATGTATAGCAGTCCATTACTGTATATAGTAACTGTTAAGTCTAATATACCCTAGTAAGCTATAGTACTTTTTCCTTTGGGAAGGTACCATCTGTGCAGTCTGCAATTCTGTTGAAGAAAGATGTTGAATCTATTTAATTATTCTTGAAAAATAATTTATTTCTGTGCATTTTTTTTTCACCCTGCAACAAATTAAAGTTGATTACATCGATTAAGCATCATCAGGTGGAGGGTGGGTGGTGGTTCCCTATTTTTTTTTGCTGGGAGTTTGCAACCCTATTAGTTAGGTTGCTTAATATTTCTGCTAAGTACTCTTTAAAATACCAGAATAGGGAGGATTAAGTTTATTAGATTGATCAGTATTGCTGAACTATGAAATATTTTGGGTGCAGTGTATTTTTTACATACAGGTATAACAGAATAGCTTTAGTGTTATTGTTTATTTAAACTTGAGCATGAACTTATACAAAATGCAACAAGATATTAAAAAAACAGTTTTATTGATTAAGAAACACACTATATCGGATTCATATCGGTATCGGCAGATATCCAAATTTATGATATCGGTATCGGTATCGGACATAAAAAAGTGGTATCGTGCCATCTCTACTTTAAATAACAGGTGGCTATATTAGATTCAATTAAATAATCGAAAATAGGGGGCACTCAAGAAACTATACCACAACTAGTTAAGTTGCAGTTTAACAAAGCGTATGCGTGATTAGAAAGAGAAAGCCAACATCTATGGAGCTCCAACGCCAGGATTCACTATGGTAATGCATAAAGAGCAGAGGCTATTTTCAGTGTAAGTGTTCAGGTGCAGCAGGACTGGAGGAGTCAGAGGGAAACTCAGAGGCACTTGGAAGCCAATCGTCCATCCTGGGCAAACCTATTTGGTGGATTGAGTTAAAATGTTAACTAAGGTAATGGTGGTGGGGTATATGCTGGTGGAGTAGACAGGTGGTAAGTCCACCAATTTTAGCTTGACATTAATGTACACAACAATGTAACAAATCTACTGGTTTACCTGTCAGTTCAGCGTCTTTTCTTCCACAATTCTCCTGACATCACTAGTCAGCTATTCTACCTGGCAACTCCCACTCAAGAAAATCTGTCATAGGCTAGGATATTATTTCCCAGAAAGTGCAACCCCCCACCCCACCCCACCCTTCCCCGCCCCACTCCACAGCACACATGTATGCCCTCTGTGTGACAGGCTCATACTTAACCCATGTTTACAAAATCCCTTATCCCCAAAAGTTCTTCCAGCTGTGGTCTGGGTGTATCATTGTGTGTGAGCATGTGCATGTGTGAGATATGTCATCATAACGTTTTTAATCAGTGTGCTGACGTCTAAACGACAGATAACTGGTCTGAATCCAAAAACAAGGTGGTGGTGTCTGTCTCAAATTCTTTTTCCCATCATCTTACAAGGTCACGTATCCAACTGTCACTATCTGCTTTTCATCAGGCAAAGTGGGTAAAGACAGCACAACTGCTCCACGTTGACAGAAAAAGAACACAACACATGTCCTGTCCTGTATTTATATATCTATGAACATTTTTTCTTCCATTATTTTAAGGAGAGCAGATGAAGGTAATGGACATAAAAATTAAAAACAATGTGGGGAAAATTGTTGAAAAACTTTTCATCTAATATAACATAATTCATCTAAAAGCTGTGGATCTTTTCTTTGGCTTAGCTAGCCACAAAGACCTCTGTGATTCTCAAAGTGCTTGATTTACCATTCACTTGGGTGCAGTAAAGCTTTAACAACCATAAAACTGTAAATAGGAAAGATTACATCAAATATGCCTGTCAGCCACACACTCCCCAAACACATTCAAATCCAACCCATACCTTGGATAGCACTGGACCTAACTGCCTACAGTTACTATTCTGTGACCAAAGCAGCCAAAAGTAGCTAGTAGGTAATTTCAGGTTTACCTTCTATCCCAAACCACCTCGATTGGCTAATTTAAATGAGAAGAACTGGCTCTACGATCCCCCTCTCAAATGACTGACTTCATCTGCATCTCAACCCATCTCTTCAGAGGAAGCGAATTTCCATTTATTCCTTTGGTCAGAACCATAAGCTGGTGGCCAAAGGCGAGGGCAGGAACTTAGAACTAGTAAATCAACATCTTCATCTCAACATTTTTCCTACAATAGACAGATGCTGGCTGTCAATCACCTGTTTTTACCCCACTTGATTTACCTCTACTTGATTCAATTAATTTCACTTCATTTCAATTCATTTCAATTTATACAGAACCAAATCACAAAAACAGTTGCCTCTAGATGTTTTGTATTCTAAGTAAAGACCCTACAGAGAAAACCCCAACAATCAGATAACCCCACTCTCTTTTAACAGAAAGCAGATGTCTTTGATTTGTCTTCCTCCCCTCACCCCCAACCAGTGGTAGCAAAGTCTACCCCTCCCTAAATTTCTGGTTCTGCCAGAGGTTTCTTCCTGTTAAAAGGGAGTTTTTCTTCCCACTGTCTTCAAAGCCTTGGCTAATAGGGGGTCATCTTATTGTTGGAGGTTTCATCTCTAAATTTGTAGGGTCTTTATCTTACAACATAAAGCCCCTTGAGGCAACTGTTGTTGTGATTTGACATTACGAATAAAATCGAATTAAAATGAATTGAAGAAAACTCCAGCACAGCCAGGCTCAGGGAGGTACAGTCATCTGTTGTGACTGGTTGGGGGGTAAGAAAGGAAGACTGGACCAAAGAGACAATGTGGAAGACAGCCAGAGATTAACAATAACTAATGATGAAATACGATGCTGTGTCCCAAAAGTTTGATTCTGTTCAGCTGGACGTAGTGTTTTCAGTGGGAGAAACGTTTTGTCACTCATCCAAGTGACTTCTTCAGTCTCAGCTGACTGCAGGTTTCCCCAATCTTATAAACAGTACCTTTGCATAATGATCATAACGCAAGTGGATCCAGTGTGAAAGTGAGTTTACCAAAACTCACATCCTCTGCCTCTTCATGGCTCCTAAAAATTCTGTCCATAAAAGTTGTAAACAGAGTTAGTTGTACCAATAATACTTAATAATTATAATAATTACTAAGTAGTATTCCAAGTACATTACTTTTTTATTCCTAGGTTGTAGATGATAAGGCAGAACACAAACTTGGGGGCAAATTCCATTAAGGAACAACAATCCAAGTCCATATGCCACAGAACCAAACCATTCTGGTCAAAGGTTTTGTGGTTTTGGCTTGTGCTCTGGAAACATAAGGTGCTTTTAAAAACAGAGTCTAACAGTAAGGTGAATATTTACTTTCAAGACTCCGAGATTTTTTTCCACTCATGCTAAGTGCTCATTAAATTCTGTTGGCCTGTCTACAGTTTTCACTCCTTGACCAGCTCTTTTGGTTAACTGTGTTAACACATGTCTGGATTCATCTGCAGGTGAATTCATTAAAATCCTTAAAGACAGCTGTGACAGCTGTGACGCAAACTGTGGTTCAAATAATCCTTAAAAGGGTCTGGTGTATCTGCACCATGGTAGACACTGAAGTGAAAATGGAGACATTATGACAACATTTTCTATGGTTTCAATCTGTAAATCCACAGCATGTGTTCTTAAACCTGTGCTCTATCCAACTCTGTGCCATTGGTTTGGCTGAGGTTTCTGTTGCAACCCTGCAATAATTAATAGCTGGTCTGGTTAAAGGCTCTGGAAGAGAAAAAGTCATGTTTCCAACACTGTAGGCGTCGACTGAAGCTGAAAGACTGAAGTTACAAAATATGTGGTACAAACTTCTGTGGACTACTCTGGCTTGTGTTGTTGGTCCATCCAAGTTATAACATACAAAGAGCTGAAGTGAAAGCAAGTGTTAAAAATGATGGGAAGTGTCCACTGCAGTCACTATCTGTAGTTTTCATATTGTATTTTTTATTATTATCTTTGATGGAGTTTGTGTGCTTCTCTCTTTCCTCTGGCGAACTATGTTGGGGCTCGACAACAGACAGCTTGATCTGCACCCAGCAACGTGCAGTTGGGGTTTTGGAAGACTGCACAGGAGGATGTTTGCGGTGGGTGAAAACCCCTCACCAGAAACTGTCCATATGGAACGCCAAACGCAAACAGACACAACTGGTAGACCATAAAATATACATGACAGGGATGGTCTGGAATCAATTTAGCCATTCAAATCATCAGATTTGTTGATTTAAACTTTAAATTGTTTCAGTTTGGAGAACAGCCTGTTTTTTTGGTCGTCATGTATTAAAACTGTATCTAATAGATGTTTTTACGACAGCTTGCTGAGAAACAGTTTGCATATTGGCAGCATTTACGGGGGTGGCTGTAGCCCAGGAGGTAGAGCAGGTCATCTACTGACTGGAAGGTTCGATCCCTGGCTTCCCCTAGTCTGCATGCCAAATATCCTTGGGCAAGATATTAACCCCAGGTTGCTCTCCGATGCATCCATTGGACTATGAATGTGTGTGAATGGTAGTTACTAAGGAGTTAAAAGCATAGAAGACAGTGCTTGCGTGAATGGATGAAAGTTGGAAATTGCATAGAGCGCTTTGAGTACTCAGGGAGAGTAAAAAAGCGCTATATAACACTCAGTCCATTTATCCTTTAAAGAAAAATCTCTGCATAAGCTCAGAAAACTGTCACAATTATCGACACCTCCAGTCATTAAGTGAACTGCAGTGTCAGCTATCTTTTCATGAGTTCAGGTTCATAAAATGTGTGCAAGCTTACAGCCTTACGGCCATAACAGTGAACACTGTCCATTGTACCGTGTGTTATTTATCTTATATTACAAGTAGTTGAATGGCATGTGTACTAAATACCTATATCTATATACCAAGTATCATGAAAATGATCACTTTTTCACTTTTTGGCACAAAAAATGCCAGCTGGCCTGCTAACCACCCCCATGGTGGCAATTACAGCATAAAGCAAATGTAGTTGATTTACTGATTACTAAAACTAATAGCATTTGATTTTATAACAAGGGGCAACTACTCAAGACAGTATTTTCTTATGTGAGCTTGCAATCTGTCTCCATTGGCAGGGAAAGACAAATATTATCCCGAAACCAAACAGTCCCTTCATGAATCAAATGCCCTTTTGATGTGGGCCATAGTAATCCCTTGGCGAGCACATTTCTGTCTAGACAGGCTTCAGTAGACAAATTCTTCTGGCTAATGTTAGCTAAAGGTGACAGTTGCAAATTGTTTGACAGTGGGAGCAAAAGAGAAGCACTGAGTTAAGGCACCAGGCAGTGAGCAATCCTTTGGATTTACAGTTTAACAATTTAATGTTATTCTTATTATAATTTATTGCTGGCCAATACATACTTAAATAAATACAGCACTTAGCATGATAGCTGGTATCTGTCTTCATATTTTGTCAAAACAGCAAGCTTGAGTACAGAGCTACTTAATATTATAACAATTTCATGTTGCAGCCATATAGAGCTATCATGGTAAGTGCTGATTGTGCAAAGGCACAGACAAAACAGAAGATCTTCAAATGTGCATGCAGGAGGAGAGACACTGGTTAAATTCCTACTTGCAGTATAAAATATTCCAGTGGGACAGCATCAAGTCAGGGTCACATATATGTTGATTTATCCTACAGTGGAAGGAATTGGATTGATATTAAATTATCTGACTATAATATTCTTAAATACCTTAAACATATTTTATTTCAAGCTGGTTTTTATGTGGGATAATACAGTGCATTAGACTTACTGTTACTGACTTCAGGCTTTTAAACTGCTGTTGTGTTGTGTTGTTGTTTGCTGTTTATGTGTCTAAATTTGTTGACTTGATTTTATAAGAACTTTGCATTACGTGTGGTCAGAGGCTTGACAAGTTGCAAATGTTCACTTTACTTCAGGTCAAGGCACTACTTGCTATGGTAGATTTAAGAAAACACTACCATGTTAAAACTCACACATTATATGAGTAAATATTGTGGCGAGCTCAGACAAGGAGGAGACAGAGGTATCGTTTGGTCTTGCTTCCCGTGAGCTAGCCCGGGAGCACAGCCGTTTATTAGCATAGGCAGACGAGCATACAACGCTAACACCACCGCTCGGCGCAGCAACAACAACAACGCACAGGGCGCTCTCTCACCCCGGGAAACACACAGACGCAGAGAGAGAGTGTCACCTGTAACCATGGCAACGTAACAACAAAACATGACTGTCAAAACAAAACCCCGAACAGCCCTGGCCCGCTACATAGCCCCCACCTAAGGGGTCAGTCGTCCCCGACAACCCCATTACCCAACACAAAGTCCTGCAAATGTCCATGCGTCTTCCTTCGGCGCGCAAGCCGATCTCGACCAGCAGGGGAAGAGTCACTTGGATGAGAACCTGGGGTGCCACCAGCATCCCCTGCCCCGGCGGCTGCTGGAGCGGGCGGGCGGTACGGTGAGAGCCTGTCCTGGTGCAACACCGCCATGTGCCCTGGGCCCGGCATGCGGATCCGGTACACCACTTCTGTTAGCCGCCCCACGACTTCCGCCGGCCCTTGCCAGTGACTGCACAGCCTGGGGGACACCCCTCTCTTGCGAACTGGGCAGTACACCCAAACCTTGTCGCCAGGCACGAAAGCTCCCCCACGGCACCTGGTGTCGCAGGCTCTTTTCTGTCGTACTCCGGCGCTGACCTGGGCCTGGCAGGCGTAGTCATGAAACACTCATGGCCGCTCCCTCAGCCTCCTGTAGCAGTCCCTGGCCACCGACACGCACCGGTTCCCTGCCTCGGGGACGAGGAAAGGCCCTAGGACGTCTCCTCCCAATCTCTCGATCGGGGCCCCCACCCAATGCTGCTGCAGGGGGGCAGTGGGGCGTTGAGTGGGGCCCTTCCGTGCCGTACAGGTGTCACAGCAGTGCACATGAAGTTCCACATCCCGTCGACAACCAGGCCAGTAGAACTGTCCCCTGAGACGGCGGAGAGTTTTAGCATTCCCATAGTGGCTGGCCCCCACCGAGCCGTGGACAAGCTCGAGCACCTGCGACCGCAGCGACCGAGGCACCAACAGCTGCGGGAGATCCTTGCCCTGTTCGGGGGCCCGCCATCTCCAGTACAGGAGGCCGTCGTGGGTCTCCAGATTGTTATACTGGGAGTAGTAGGCCTTCACTTCGGGCCCCTGTCCTGACACCCCTGTCCAGCCTGGGTGTCGTGCTGCCTCCAGCCAGGCCCCCACCTGAACCAACGTCGCATCAGCATCCTGCTCCTGCTTCAGCTGCTGCATGGTCAACGAGAGCCATCCCCCTCCGCCGGCTGTGGCCTGAGCAGTAGCCATGCCCCGTGCCTCCTGGGCCCGCTCTCCCTGCCGTTTCACAAGGGGCAGCTGGCGTGGGCGCAGACAGATGGGTTGAGCAGAGCCGGTGTCGATGGTGTGCTGAACCAGCCGCGTCTGCCTGCAGTCTCTGGTTCCCTGCTTTTGACCGCACTGGAGGGCCAGAGTCTCTGTACCAAGAGTGATAGCCAGCTTCGCAGTGTCAACGCAGGCCCCCCAGCGGGTCAGCAGATCAAGGCCGATGATGCACTGGTCTTGGATGTCAGCAAGCCAGAAGTCGTGCACCAGCTCCAGATCCTTCACTCGGATCCGCAACGGTTTCTTCCCCCACATGTCAGTTCTCTCCCCCGTCACTGTCATCAGCTGGGTGTCGGTGGGCGACCAACCCATCACAAGTGGCCCGGATGTTCCAGGAAACACACCAGGTCGTATTAGGGAAATGGTGGACCCCGTGTCCACCAGAGCCTGGCAGGGCTGGTCCTCAACACAGCAGCTCAGGTAGAGTCCCTTGAGGTGCCCGACTAGGCCCGCCACCGTGCATCGTTCTTGGAGGGGGGCAGGAAGCTGGAGTGGTGGTCCCCTCGCTGTACCGCTCCCCCTCTCATCCCCCTGAGGCCACATAGCTCTGGCCTTTGGGGCGGGCGCCAGGCAGTCGCGCGCCACATGGCCAGGCTCATCGCACCGGTAGCAGCGGTCGGTCGGTCGACGGGGACGCCTCCAGGGCACCGAGGGCTGCGGCTGGCATATACCCGCGACCTCCCCCTCACTGTCGCAGTCTGCAGCTCTGATTTGAGGGTAGTTTGTGGGGCGCAACTGCTGGTCAGGTCGCGAGGTGAGCACAAGCTCGGCCCTTTCAGCCTCAAGGAGCGCCTCATGGAGAGTCTGAGGCATGGCCAGGCGGACATGTAGGCGTAGTCGCTCTGGGAAAAGTCCTCGCAGGAAAGCATGCAGGCTAAGCTCCTCACGGGCTGCTGCTGGGAACTCTGAGTAGCCACGACGAGCATACAGCAACACATCCGCTGCAAAGGTGCCCAGGCTCTCCCCCGGCCTACGGCTCCGGTTGGTCAGCTGCTCCCTGCTCTGATCAGTGGAGTGCCGCTGCCCAAATCGCCTCTCGAGTGCTATGGTGAGGGCCTGGAGCTCATGCTGCCTTGACGGAGCTAGGTCAAGGAGTACCTGCAGTGCATCTCCTTCCAATGCTAGTGCTAGGTGTGTAGCAGCCTTTTCGTCGCTCCAGCCATTATGCCTCACGGCTAGCCGTACTTGTGAGAGGTAGGGCTCTAGCGGGGTTAGCCCGTTGTATTTCGGTACCTTAGCTGGCGTTGCAGGCATCACTGCTCGCTGTTGGGGGCCCGGCGTGTCGGTCGACAGAGGCAGCCCATGAAGCACTGTCCCAGCGTCGGTCGTGACCGGCCGCTGCCGCGGTGCGCTTGCGCCGTTGGGACCCGTCGGGGGACTTACATGGCCGCTCGCTTGCTCTCTCTTCAATCGCCCACTTCCCAAGCAGCGAATGCTCTCCTCGACGGCTTGCTCCAGCCTCTGAGTGTCTCTCTCCCTTCCGGCGAGGGTGAGCTATCCCACTTCTGACACCAATGTGGCGAGCTCAGACAAGGAGGAGACAGAGGTATCATTTGGTCTTGCTTCCCGTGAGCACAGCCGTTTATTAGCATAGGCAGACGAGCATACAACGCTAACACCACCGCTCGGCGCAGCAACAACAACAACACACAGGGCGCTCTCTCACCCCGGGAAACACACAGACACAGAGAGAGAGCGTCACCTGTAACCATGGCAACGTAACAACAAAACATGACTGTCAAAACAAAACCCCGAACAGCCCTGGCCCGCTACAATATGTAGTATATACAGTAACTGGACCACCTGTGAATTAGGGCTGTGCGATATGACCAAAATTTCATATCCCAATATTAAGACATCTATCGTCCTGACAACGATATAAATCACAAAAATTTAACATTTTCTGTAAATTCTGTGAATCTCGGGCAACTCGACTTGCGTGAAGTGTTTTCAGCTGGGCGTTGTGGAGTCGAGTGTTTCAACCGATGCATGAAACTATACATTTTTAGACATAAGTTGTAACGGCGGCCATTTTCTTTGTGAGTATTTATTACACGGCGTGCTGCGGGGAAAAGCCTGTTCTAACATTTGAGTCTAAGGTTTATCTTTTAGCACCTGGCGGCTCTTTTTTGCTTCTCATCCATAAACACTGCATACTCTGATTCAGTTTATTTTGAAAAGTCTCAACAGGATCTTGAGCTGTATTGTGAAAGGTTTATGTGGAAAATAAATAAGCGGACGGCGGAACCACGCGATGGTTTTACCGTCGTTGTTGCTAACGACAACGCATAAAAACAGTCGCTTGTCCGTCCGTATTGTGGTTACATTAAATATAAGAGAAAGAGAGAATTTTAAGAAATTAATATAGCTACTACAGTGACCATCAAAACAGTGAAAAAATATTGCCGTAAACAGTTTATTTTGCGACACCACGAAACAAACGATAGCGTAAAATGAAAGGATATATATCATTATATCGAACAGCCCTACTGTGAATTGCTATTAAAGTGTGATCTCTGTAAACATAGTTTGTCTCACCTCTAACTGGGCTGATCTTGTTGGTGATGGCGTATCTCAGGATCCGCTCCTCCTTCACGAACATGACAAACACCCTCTCCATAAGGATCTGCAAAGTCTCCGGGGTGGCAGCTTGGTTGTTGTGTGGGCAGTCACGGTAGGTGATATTCTGTTTCAGCTGGAAAGAGAAGGACTCGGACCCTCGGTCTGCTGTAACCACTGAATACTCTCTAATAGAGGTGGAGGTTGCAACTGCAGAAAGAGAGATGGAGTCACTTTAAGCAACGAAAAGGGCAATCGAATGATGTATACTGTTCAATCCTTGCCTTTACCTGAGGGGTAATACTGATAAGTCTCTTTGAAGGGCTCCATGGTAACTTCAGCACCAGGAGGAAGGAAGGGCACACTGCCGCTGATTACAGTATCCACGGTTAGGTGGTTTTGGTCATCGAGGCCACGGCCCGTCTGAATAATTGAGAAGCGCTGGTTGCCAGGGTAAAATACAACCTCTGCGTGACGACTGAACTCAGCACCTTGTAACACAAATAATCATCAATCTTTTATTTACTGGTTTATATATAACACAAACATGCAGAAGCTACATTTCAGAAAAAATGCCCTGTCTACAATGGTTACACACTAACACAACCACACAGCTGTTTCCCATTAGTGAGGGGAGGGGGAAGACTGATATCACATCACATCCCTGGAGACACTACATCTGGCTGGGAGACCAGAAACACACACATGCAAAGAAACAGACACACGATGTCCTTGCTATTAAGGAGTTCCCTCATGTCTCTCCAGAATGTCAAGAGTCAGGATGTACAAGGCAAAAAACTGTGCACTGACAAACATGTTTACCTGTCAGTTTGAATCCTGCTTGGCTATTCTGCAGTTCCAAAGCAAACAGCCATCCAAATAGCTCTCCAATGGGTGCAACTGGCATCAGTGCCCAGCCCACTGGTTCTGGTACCTGACCAAGAGAGACAAAGTTTGCTAAGTTGACTAAGTTTACGTAAATGATGCAAGACATTAAGACGTTAATTTTTTCAGAGGCTTTTTAACCAACATATTTCGATTTCCTTTCCTTAAAAATGATTAAATCCAAGGTGGATTTGAAAGAACTGCGGTTGAAAAAAATACTGAAACACCAAAAACTCGAATTCCCCCAATGGACACTTAAGGCTGAGTGTGAAATCATTCTATATACTTTGGTACACAGAGGGGTTTATAGTTGACTTAATGGCTACAAGGCAATAAAATGAGCCTGCGTCATCATCCGTCCACCACCGTGCTTGATATGCTGTGTTTGGTTTCCACCTTATTTGGTGTTATACATTATAGCCAAACTTTAGTTTCATCTATACAAAGAACATTGTTTCAGAAGTCTTGTGATTTGCTCAGATGCAAAGTGGAAAACCTAAGCTGTGCTGCCATGTTCTTAGAGGTTTTCTCCTGATAACACTTCCAAGCAAACCATACATGCTCTTTTTTATTAAATAACGATGCTGTCATGACATTAAACATTGATGGACTCAGACTCTACAGGCCTCAGCATGCTCACGCTGCATGCTGTAGAGCACATGTGTCAAAGTCAAGGCCCGCGGGCCACATCCGGCCCGGCGTACATTTATATCCGGCCCGCAAGATCATTTTATATAGATGTACTATTATTGTTATGCATGGCCCAGCGATATGAGGCGCTAATAATATACAAACTACAGATCCCATAATGCAGCGCTGCAGCCTCCTTGCTGACCGCTAGGCTAACTGGGAACATTCCCCCGTCAATCAAGTCAAACTTCTGTTATTGCGAAGCTAGCCGCTCACAATGGTGGAGAGAAAAGTTGAATCTGAAAGCAGAGCCTTTCAGCACCGGTGGGAGGCTGAATATATGTTTACAGACATTGCTGGTAAACCCGTGTGTCTTATTAGTGGAGCTAATGTGGCTGTAATTAAGAAATTTAATTTAAGACGGCACTACGAGACAACACGTCAGGATAAGCTGAAAAACCTGAAAGCAGAGCAGAAACTACAGAAAGTAGAAGAGCTAAAGAAGAATCTGACATTTCAGCAGACGTTTTTCACCAGAGCAAAATCATAAAGTGAAGCTGTTGTGAAAGCAAGTTTAATTGTAGCAGAGGAGCCAAATCAGCCCGGTACCACTCTGAAGAGCTGCATGATGAAGGTGTGCGACGTCTTGTGTCCAGACAAAACGCAGATTTTGGCAAATGTGAGCCTGAGGAGAAATACGATTGCTGATCGGGTTTGTGAGATGGCCACTGATTTAAGAACACAGTTGTGTGAAAGAAGCAAAAACTTTATTGCATACTCTCTTGCTGTGGATGATAGTACAGACATGATGGACATTGCACAGCTGACCATCTTCATCCATGGAGAGGAAATAATGAACATTAAATGACTGCACATTTTTTAAAACGTATGTCAAAGTGTAACCGACATGAAACTGCCCTGGGACAAACTTGTTGGACTCACAACAGATGGAGCGCCGGTGTTGTGCGGTGAAAAAAGCGGACTAGTCAGCAGGATGCGAGTAAAGATGCAGGAGGAGAACCGGTGAGTTAACAGCATATCACTGCATCATACACCAGGAAAGGCTGTTTGGTAAAGTCCTAAAAATGGAGCATGTAATGATCACCGTAACGCAAACCGTAAATTTTATCTGAGCTAAAAGTTTAAATCACCGTCAATTTCAGTCTTATGTGGGAAATAGAGTCAGAGTTTGCCGACATTCCTTATCATACAGAGGTCCGTTGGCTGAGTTGGGATAAAAATTCTCAATACAGTTTTTGAGCTCAGCAAGGAAACCTGTCAGTTCATGGACATGTATGATGTGGTGAAGGCATTTCAAGTGAAGCTGTCACTAATGCATCAGTGCAACCTGCCTCGCTTTCCCTGTTGCCAAGTAATGTCGAACCAAGTCAGCGGACTTTGCTGAACTGCACCTGTGCAGATTCAGATGGAGCTGCAGTGTAATGATCCACTCAAGGGAAAGTACGACACTGAATGGCCCGCACAGTTTATTAGTTCCATTCCTGAAGCAATGCCCCAGCTCAGTCTACATGCGGCTCCAACCTTGTGTTTGCTTTCATTTATTTTTTCTGGGGTTTTTGGCAGCATGTTCATATTTCTAACTTGCATAATTTTGACAGGATATATTTTTATGAAGAGCAAAATATTTAAAGTTAAAGTTTATTTTTTTAAGTTTACTTAATCTGGAATAATGTTCCTGTCTGTTTTTATTCATATTTATGTTTAAAAACATTGTTTTAGTGTGTTCAATAAATGTTTATCTTGTTTGGCCCACGACCTAAAGTGTGCCTTGAGTTTTGGCCCCCTGTGCAATTGAGTTTGACACCCCTGCTGTAGAGTCTGAGATGTAGTTCTTGGTCTGACATTGGAATGAATTCACTGGGATTACATTATGTTAACTCACCTCAATGCTCCAGACCAGCAAACCAACAAAACCTTTATAGAGGTGCTCAAACTTTCTGATGTCAGTTAATCAAAAACATTTGATTAGCCAAGTATTAGGGTTACCCTCTTAATTCCTGTGGAAGCAGTAAGGGTATGCTTAGTTTGTCTCATGTCTACATGCAGTCCTCCAAAAACTTTCTTTTTCATGAATGTAAGTTAAACCTTGCTCCTGATCTCCAGATCTGATAAGTTAGCCCCACTCCGAATGCTTACCAGATTGGTTCCTTAAATTTGTTATGGAAAAAGTACTGGCTGTCTTAATCTTAATTACAATATAGAAGTAGCTTGCACACGATTAATGGGGCTGTTTTTCAGGTTGTACCTCGCTGATGGCAGTATACGCCCTCCCGTCTCCCACCACGATGTAGGCATGGAGATCAATGTTGTTCAGCGATACTGGAGTCGATCCCACATACACAGTGCCGCTCACCTTACCGCTAACACGCTGGGGGGCACCTGGATGAGCAGCACAGAACGCACATAACAAAGCAGCTTTAATATGTAAAGACAACCAATGGGCACAGCACTTAAAAAAATGGCCAAGATCTAACCATCAGGCAGACACTGGCGTCCATTTCCATAGAAGCCTGGTTGGCAGTGACAGCAGAAGCCTGTGGCATAGTCAGTGCAAAATGCATTCTGGGAGCACTGCTGCAGGAATCTAAATGAGAAGGAGAAAGTTGTAGTTTTAAGTACGATCAGTGCTTTTTTGATATGTATTTATGCCATCAGACTAGGCAGGAGAATAGACACATGGTCAAGTGTCAGATCAAGCAGACACTAACTTAAAATATTATTTCTGCAGGAAAGAGCTTTTCTTTTTTAAGAAAGATCTTCAGAATCTGAGAAAGCAACTTTTCCTCTTTACACTTTTTTTTTGAACAAATCTCAGTGTTGTTAAGACACCTAACAAAGTTGTCTTTAACATGTTTTTGGTGTTTTTTCAATGTCTTACCAACAATGTCTGATTTTGGCTATGTTGGTATGCAGATTAAATTGCATGTCTACTCTTTACATACCTGGCACATGTTTCCTTATTCTCTGTAGTATATTGAATCACTATGAGAGAACAAAAAGTAAGATTAGAGGATACATAATACATAGATAATACACCACATTTAAACTCATTAGCCTAATGTTTCCTCTCTAATGCTTCCATTATACCCACTACATTGGTTAGTTTGCGCTCCACTGGTGACATCATCACTCAGCCATATTCATTTAAGCTCTCTGTTATGGCGCAGGTACTTGTTGCAGTATTCTCCGGAACAGTAAGTGTCGCTACTCAGACAAAACCTTCATATTACTGATGGTATAGGGGGAGAAGAGTTTTTCCGACTAACTCTTATCTTTTCAAACTGTTGCAACATCTCCCTCTGTATCATCTGTGAATGTCTTCTGCAAAGTTTATGAAAAAGATTTTATAATGATCAACATTATTTATTATTTTTATGACTTTTACCTTAAAATAAGCGAAGGTAAGATGATTTTCTTGAACAATTTATATTTTGTATCTACACATTGTACAAAAACTTCAATTCAAATGTATTTATATAGCACCAGATCGCACCAACATTTAGCTCAAGGCGCGTTATACTCCAAAGTAAAGACCTTACAATAACACAAAGAAATCAGACGACCCCATATGACCAAGAACTTAGTGACAGTGGGAAGGAAAAAATCTCTTTTAACAGGAAGAGACTTCTGCAACTGGTTGGGGGTGAGTGGAACAACATGAAATTTGCACACATACATGCAGACATATGTGCATACACTCCAAGATGCTATATGAAAAGAAAACCAGCTGCTGCAGTCCTGCTTCAAACATCCACACATGCACATCTTTCCTCTTTAATGAAAACCTTCATTGACGTAATACATGTAGTCTTGTAACACTCACCACTCACTGGCTAACCACAACCCTAAACTAAGCCAAATATTAACCTAAACCTCAATACCAAGTAATAAACAGACCTTGGATGTGGCCAAGATAAGACCCAATGTCTTCACAGCATATACATGTTCTGACTAAGACTCTAAACAGACTCTAAGCTAAAAGACTGTTTATATGTTGAAAGTGTCTCTGACTTGCATGCAGCTCAATACTTTTTTTGGAATGGACAAAAAAAATAAATAAATAACTGAGTCAGCAAGAAAACTGCTGACTTAAGATATTTTGCATGAAACCTTAAATGCCTATTCTTATTAGAACTGCTCAAGTCTGACCACAACCTCACATGCTTAAGTAACTTCTCTTAACAAAAAACATCACATGGAGCTTGCATAACTCCTGAGCGAGTGCATTGTTCTCTTTTGACTTTCTCATTTTCTTTCTCTCTTTTTTGGGGCGGAAGGATGTCGGAATTTTCTAGGGAGACAAAGAAGTAACAATTCCACTCCAAGTTTCATAAACATCAAATCCATGAAAATGCCGAAAAATGTAAATGTGCTTTCTAAAAATTTCAAAACACATAAATATAGCCAAATACGTATACTAGTACATGAAGTCTGATATTCTTTAAGTCTGCAAGATATGGTCTAAAATGGCCTTAGCAGCAAGATGCTCCATATCCCATCCTGCCTGTTTCCACTTTTACTTTAGCTCTATAACAAAATAGTGAGCTTAAAGACACATATCTTGTTTTCCTAAAAACATGCATAAAAATGACAGACAGAACAATAAACACTTGGCGACAGATCTCGAAGGCTTCTCAGAAAAAACTGTTTCTTTTTCCCAAACTGACCTAATAAGATGAACTCACTTACATAGACAGTTTTCTTGACCTTATATAAGAGGTTTACTGAGAACACATTCTTATTTATGGCAAAATCCTGTGGGAGTAGTCTGAAGGGGAGGGAGTGTGAGCACACACACCTGGTAGCTACACAGTACAACGGTAGTATTGTATTGGGTACCGCTCGGCAGCTGGCCAAGACAGCGAGGTAGCGTTTTCCATGAAACTAATTTCAAAGAGTAGAGAAAGTGCAACCCAGGTTATTTTGTTATAGCTACAATGTACAGATGTCCCCAAATGCGTCACATGCAGGCAGTGACAAAGTTACTGATATGAAAAGAGAACAGCTATGAGAATTCAATCTCTGAATATGTGTATGGGTTTGACTGTGCCTGTTCAAAATGTGGCTGTGTGAAATAGGCACATTGTTGGCTGTGGCTTTCTTGAGAATGGCTCCTCAAAACATAGTCTCATGTGACTCACTTCATTGTCACAGGAATCCAAAGACAAATAAATAAATAAAATTGCATTAAAAAAACATAATGTGTACTTGCCCAGTTATCACTATGACAACTTGACTGTGAAAAAGATTGAACTTTTGACCAGCTGTCCTTTTTCTTCTGACATCCTTTAATTACCCTATTTTGGCCTAAGCTTGAAACAACCACACTATGAAGTAACTTGGAAAACTGTTGGACAGTGCATCTAGAAGATTCAGTGAGGAACCACATATTGATTTGACTGCTCTGTGCACTTCTTTAGTATGATGTTTGCTGATAAGTTTTAAAAAAAGAAAAATACTCATTGTTTTTTTCTTACCTCCTGTGTCAAAATTAACCTGTTCTTCATCCACACTGACCACATGTGCTCCAGGGGAAAGAGGCGGAGCATTTCTATGTGGGGTGTGCACATTCACCACTTCCAGAGGCAGCTGCAGAGGAAGACACAGGAGAAATATGTTCTGGCATTGGAAGCAATGAAATCCCAGCCTGTAGCTGTAATTCTCTCCAAATATCATAATCCAGAAAGTTATGATCTGTGCTATGTTCTCATTATTTTGTTGACATTTTCTTAAAATGTCCTTTGAATTTAAAATCCTTTTAACAATTGGAACGGCAACAACCTTGCCGTTCCGGCAACAACCCTGCCGTTCCAATTCCCTTTTTTTCATATCTAACTAAGGCAGTTGTGATGGCAAAAGGTGTGCATAATACCAAGTTGTGCATGATAAACGGTTAGTGGGTTATACTACAGTTCTTTTGCACATTTGAACCGCTTGCTTTGTTTTTCAGTGTTACCTGTGGTTGCTGTTCCTGGGGCTGCTGAGCACCTCCCTCTGCGACTGTCTGTGGAGGATTAGGGGAAGCGTACTGCCTTTCTGGTGGCTCTAAACCATACACAGGTTCAGAGGTCAATGGTATATTGTCGCTCCCATAATGGCTTTGCCGTAGAAGGAAACTTGATCGGTCACCATCAGCAGGTGCAGGCTGGAATTCAGGGTTCCTCCCTGTTAAAGGATAATCATCTTCTCTTTCTTGGGTATTAGGGTCGAACGTATTCTCCACATACTCTTCAAATTCATCATAGTCTGGGGTGGTGGTGCCCTGGAAGGAAAAACAATGGAAAAGTCAGAGGAGTAAAGAGGAGCATGGGTGTGTGAGGTTGTGGTGGCAGCTAATGAAACTGATCGGACTGGGGATTATCTAAAAAAAACATTAGAAACACTGTGTAAGATAAAGAACAGTGAAAGCAAGCATAACAAGAGGGTTGTGTCTGACTGTCTATCTGTTGGGAAGCCCAAGGTAGTAGAAATGTGCTACACTGGTGCCAACTCCATCCAACACCCAAAGAAGGGTCACACCAACAGATTTTACTGTTAAACAAGTCTAAGTCCTAGATCAGATGGTGACAAAACTTCCCCTATGCAATAGGAGCAGGCGGCAGTTAACTGGGGGCAGATGGAGGTACTGCAGGCCCAGGCCGAGCGGCACAACCCGGTGCCGGAAAACCTTGTGGTCTGGTCTGGGGCCGCAACTCAACTGCCTCTACTTACCATGGTTCTTTGATCATGCCACACAAGACAGTGGAGACGTATGACCGCAGCTGGTCTTGGATATGTTTGAGGATACAGTGTTGGAGGCTGGTAAGCAGCTGGTGGAGGAAAAGGCTGTGTGGCTGCTTCCCCTATTGTCTGGGGAAGGGCAGGCAGCGGCGCTCAGCCTACCAGTGGTTTTTCAGGGGAACTTTAAAGATGTCCGGAAGACTGTGCTGGACCTCTTGGGCTACTCCCATAAAGACCAGTGCTGCCAGTTCCACAACTCCAGACTGGGAGTGGGAGATCAGCTATTGGCCACACCCAGCTTGCTGTAACTAGGGATGTTGTAGTGGGAAATGTGCATCCTGTTGCTGGTGGTGCTGATACAATATGATAAAACCATGATAAAATCATGACCCGATTCTTCTGGATGAGTCCTACTTGGAATGCCAGTCAGGTCATTTCACTGGAGTGCACAAGGATATCCTTTTGTTTTTAGTCTTGGTGGATTATGCAACACAATATCCTGAAGAGGTGGCTTTGTGAAGCATTTCAATTTCTGCTAAGGGCGTGGTGCATGAGCTGTTTCTGGTCATATTCTGAATCCCAAAAGAAATATTTACTGACCAGGGCAATTTGCTCATATGGCCTGGTGGAGTATGTGAATAAAGCTTTAAATTCCATGATGTGTGAGTTCATTCACAAGGATGAATGCACTTGGGACTGGTGGTTAGACCCTCTGTTGTTTCCACTGTAGGAGGTGCCCCAGGCCTCCACTGGATTTTTCTTTTCCTTTGAAATGCTGTTTGGCAGAAAACCACGTGTGGTGTTGGACCTACTTGCAGAAAACTGGGAGTCCAAGCAAAAATAAAAGAAGAAAGGATGATCAGCAGTATCTGTACAACAGAGAGGCTAGACTCAAGTAATTTACACCAGGAGATAAACAACTTGTGTTTCTCCCATCCTCCAGCTGAAAAGTACTTGCCAAGTAGTAAGGGTCTTTTGTGGTCACACATGATGGGTGGGTGATTTCAATTATGAGTTAGCACATTCTGCCAGGGGTAGAGCCACAAAAATATACCGCCTGAAAGTGCGGAGGCAGGCAGATCCTGTTTCTCTGGTGAGCTTGATGAAAGACAAAGATGGGTTGGGGCCCGAGGCACCAAATTTGAACATTCCCGCCACTCCTTTGTGACAACCATCTCACACAAGCCCAGAGAGCAGATGCTGTTAGGTGCTTCGTGGAGCTGGATGGGTTCATCATGCACTTTGCAAAGCTAACTAGTCCCCTGACCAACCTCACCCGAAAGGGTGAGTCAGACCTGGTCCGTTGACAGAGCAGTGCCAAGGAAGCTTTAAATTCCATTTCACTAGGCAAAATAAACTCTCTGGGGGGAAACCCTGCTCCATACTCCTAACTTCTCCCTGAGGGCAGGTGGTCGTTTTGTCTTTGCAGGTGAGGGGATTCGACTGAGGTATACATCAGTTGTAAGCTGTCAGAGCAAAAGGCTAAATACAGCACAGGAGATAAAGAATGTCTGGCCATTCTGTGGGCAGTTGAAGCCCTCCACTGTTATCTCCTGATATGCCGATTCACCCTCTGTTCGGGCAACGTTTTACTGAATGATGGCTCCATTGCACAAGGATGCCAACACCCAGATCACCCAACGATATCTAGCTTGACAGCCTTTCAAATTCAAGGTGATCCAAAGGCTTGAGGTATAGATGGTTGTGGCTGATTTCCTCTTCTGTGGGCGAAGGAAGTTTAGGCCGGATGGCTCCTCATCCCAGGTTGGGCGATCGGGGTATTTGGTGGCGGGGTGTGGTTTTGGCCCAGCTCCGGGAGGGCTGGAGCAGAGGGTTCTTTGGGCTGGCTGGCACAGCTGTCAGCAATTGTCTCATTATGTCTCTTCTATTTATGCAGTAGCTTGCTGGGACCAAGGTGTGTATGGCAATCACTTGGACTAGCAGCCAGAAGAGCTACTAGAGCTGATAAAATTGAGTGGACATGTCACTGTTTAAAAAAGCATTAGAGATAACACTGAATGAATAAAGAAAGCAGCATAGCAAGAACGTTGTGTCTGACTGTGTGTGTTGGGAAACCCATGATGGCAGAGCTGCGCTACAGCAGGTGTGTCAAACTCATTTTACATGGCGGGCTACCTGCAGCCCACTTTGATCTTAAGTGGGCCGAACGACTGAAACTCGCCATTCTGTCAGTGTAAAGAAGTTACATATTTAACTGTTTTTCTACATGATAAAGAAAAAGCTGCTGTGCCAATGAGAGAAATCTGTCAGCATGGCTCTTTGGACTTAAATTGTAAGAAATAAAATTAAAGTAAAAGTTCTGGTAGCTCATTGCTCAGACTCTCCAGTTTTGTGTTATTTGTTTTTTTTAAATTGTTTTTTATTGTTTTGTTTTTAACTGTAGTTGTAAAAACAATGAAATATCTATAGTAGAAAGTGAAAAACAAACTTTTCTGTTTTTCACAAAGTTTCAGAGGTTTTACTAAAGACATGGCTAAGCATTTTGCAATTTAGCATAATCTGGAATGATTTGTGAAAGTTGAAATTTCTGATGTACTCAATAGCAGAAATTAGGCTTTCTTGTCAGAGGTCATTTGGGCAGAAAAAAACGTGGCCGACAACACTGTACACAGCAGTAGACTGGTGCATAATATCCAAGCAAATAAGGCAGAAAATAGAGATTTTTGATGCGCTATAGGTATATTTCAAGAAGATGTATTGTTATCGTCCAAAAGCTGAATCAAGCAAATAACAAAATTACCACATGGGAGTCATATCCTACAGTTGGTGGAGTAGAAACAGGACCTCTAATGGATGCAGGTACAATGTTGTCAAAGGAATAACGATTTCCAGTGTGGAAAAGCCAAAGGCCTGGAATTCCACTGTTACCAAACCTAGAGGAGAAGAAATCAGACATTCATAGAAGGAGGTAATTAATTTGTTTATGTGCACACAAAAACCCAATTTTCTGTTGTTAGAAATGTCCTAAGCCTCTCCTGCAACAGCATTTTGAAGAAACGGTACAACAAAGCACATAAAGCAAGGCACATAATGAATGTGAACACCTTTTTTTGAGTCACTAATTTTAGCTTACGTTTGCAACCTGTAATTATTAGCTATCTGCCCCTTAGTCTGCTATACATATACACTGTCATTAGCAAGCTCTTACTACATACACATTTATTTACCAGTATTTGTTTTAGCGATTACTGTGTATATGCATCTTGTTACTAAAAAGTTGCATTGTTTGCATTGTTTAGTAAGCCTGTTAGGTAGTTAGCAATAAGTGAATTATTTTATTCGGTGGAGTTTGGATATATTTCGATTCTGATCATGGAACAAGTCATTATTTGCGTACATCTAATTCTAAGGTTAAACTGTTGGCTGCAAAGAAATTTATGGTTTAACCTTTTTTACTTACTGGTAGAGGTTTTTAACACTCTGCTCATTACTGGTGACACTGTAGTAAGGGCCTTCAGTTCGGGAAAATATTAAATATGGAATTTCTCCTCTGCTGAAGCCAACTCTTGCTGGAAGCTCTATCTCAACATTATATGACTCCTAGAAAAATTAAAACCAAAACAAACAAACAATAAAAGAACAACATAATAACAATGTTCTCAAATAAAATAAAATCATTTGTCAAATATTTAGCAACAAATACTAACAGTAACAAAAGTTAGGAACTATATAGAATAATTCAGTAGTCATTAAGGAACAAAAATGAAATTTATTTCCAATTCCACGAAAAGGAAAACAAACACCTTCTTTGTCTTGTATGTAACTAATAATGGCTGTAAATCAAGTAAATGTTACAATAATATGTAAAATCTGAGCAACCAAAACGTGCATACAGATACATCTTGAAGGGCTAACATAACCCTGGTCAGGTGTTATGTTGACCCGTTTATGCACCTAAAGCAGCAGTGGCTCTGTGAAGTGATAAAAATAGTGATATAAATACAATGGTTCACTTTGCTCGTGTACATTTTGCCCTACAGCTGTAACAGTGATAACTTAACTCTTGTTTGCTTACCTTAGGCAGTGTGCCAAAGAAGTTCAGACCGCCTTCAGGGTAGAGGAAGAGGACATATGAGTCTGTCTCATCATAACCAATAACAGCCTGGAACGTATTGATCTGTGGAGGCAAAAGTGGATTACAACAGGGGCAGCAAGCAAAAATAACCCTTTGGAGGGCAGTGTTAAGTACATTTATCTGCAAGCTACAATTATGGCTGGTAAATTTAAAAAAGGATAACAAGAAAGATGCAGAGTGTCTGAAAAGGAAAAGCAATTCAGGATACTGAAAAGCTTTAGCTAACACACATTTTATGGGATCAAGAATAAGAAAAACAAAAGAAACAGCTGCTTCCTTATGTCATGGCCGCTGATGTTTATTTCGCTCTTAGTTACATGTACTGTTTATATTACGTTCCTTCTGTGTCTTTTCCCCGTATCAAGTTTATTTTTGTGTCAGAGATATTATTTACTTCCTGTTTTACTTTTCTTCTATGTTTTGAATTCACTTTTACTTCCTCCCCCCATGATTGTGTTGACTGTATGGACCTGTGTTTCATTTTCCTCTTAGCTGTGTCTCATTCTCTTGATTAGGTTTCTTACCCTGTCAGTATAGCGCTGTCTTCCCTTTGTCCTTAGTTACAACATCTACTTTGTTTTCTCATGTCACTCCTCTTGCTGGATTGTTTAAAGACGTCATTATTTGACTTTTATCCACTAACACAGCCACAAGAAAAGAGAGGCATACAGTAGTCTGCCTTTAATGGCAAGAGTTATGAAATAGGACTTTTTAAAGCAGTAAAGTAAAGTTACACCACAGATTTAATGCAGAAGCTTAATTCCTACTTAAGGCTTTGTATGTATTTTTGTGTTTGTGTGATCAGGTGCACACACTTGCACATGTGTCTTGTGTTATGGCAAAACTATTTGGCCACAACAATTTACTTATATGCATGCAGAAATGAAAATATAGTATATAAAGGGAAAAACATTGTTTTCTTTTTGTTTTTTACAAGTCACACAAGCTTGAAGGTCAACTTTACTATAATTTTTTTGGATGCTTACTGCCTTGGCTCTGTTGTCTATCAAGATTATCTTAGCTTAACACAGAGGCCAGATGATTATGATAATGATTATCTTATCATTATTCCAGTAATGTTGAGGTTCAGGCTGTGGGGATGCCAATTAATGAATGACTGTGTTCCATTGAGTGCTTTTCTAGCCAGGTATGCTCATTAGTACCTCCTCGGATTAACTCGCCACAGTTTCCAGGGTTTTCCATCAGAGCATAGTACCTGGTACCAGATACTTTTTTAGTACCTGCTCAGCCAGGGTTCCAAGCGATCTGAGCAGTTACTAAAATGTGACATCATCAGACTGCATGCCACCGATTGGCTAGTCAGTGGCGTCATTCCATGAGTCATGAGAGCGTGTCGTTCACGAAAATCAAAACCACCATTTTTGAAACCTGGCAACAAGGTCGAACAATGCCGTGTTCCCCCGAGCAGCGGGTATAATCTTGCCTTGAAGTCCACTCTTATTGTAGATTTTGTATTGCATATTGATTACATTGTGGGATGCTCAGACGCGTTGCTATGACGATGACCACGTCTATCACGAGGTACTAAATTGTAATGGAAAAGCAGTCGATCCACGTTGAACTGATCTGAGTAGGTACTAACGGAAAAGGGGCTTGTGTGGTGTCAATCAAACACTTTCCAGGTGGATCAAATCTGGAACATCTGACCAGATATGACAAGATTCCCAACACCACTGGCTAACATGCAGCTCCTAACCATGACAAAACCTCCACCGTGTTTAAAGATGGTTATAAACACTCACTGTTGTATTCTATTGTATTGTATACCTGTGAGACTGTTCTATATTTGCAATCTTTCATCGATTGAACTAAATAAATGGAAACAAATGTTTTTGTGAAAGGCTACTAATAAGAAAGTACCTAAAGTACAGTTTAATTCAGTTCATCGCTCGAGCCTTGTTTTCCCCTTTCCCTTTTTTATGCTTGAACAATTCACAGGTTAAGTTACTTAACCCAAAAAATAAAAATAAAATAAGAAAGTCTGACTCATTGGAAGCAAACTAGACTACATATTTATTTATGTTTTTCTGATTAACGTAGTGTTCAATCCAGTTTTTACACATCTATAAAATCACCTCCAGTGTGTCCTGCTCAGCTTAACCTCCCTCAGATTATTCATTATTTTTACACTTACTCCTCATGTTTAAACTTCACACCTCTCCTCGCACCTCCCCTCTCCTCCTCCCTGTGTAGCCTGCTCTTCTTCTCTCATCTGCTGGATCCCATGTTTAGACTTCTCACCTTTCACACCCCCCACGCCTTGCGGTCACCAAAACGACTACTTAATCTGACTCTCAAAAAACATCCACTTTACACAAACTAAACTGAATTAAATGAATTGAGTCCGCATGGACTGACGAAAGAGGGAATTCCATTTACACGGGAGACTCTGACTTGAAGAACTTATCTCCTACATGTATGGGGGAGGCCAAGCCCACTGCTCAACCACAGTTGAACAAACACAGATTTAGTGAATGAAGGAAACACTGTGAGTGATCCCATGTTGTTTTCCTTTGGGACAAAATCCAATTATCCGTAGACTCACACATAAAAAGAAAACAACAGATATACACACACCTCATACTCTCAGCCCCCAGCCCAGATGTTGATCTCCACAGCTGTCTTCCTGTGTGTCTGAACATCTTTCAGGATGACTTTACAACATGCAAACCAGAGACCAGCTACAATGTGAGCCAGGGGCCATGGAGGGCAAACACACACACACACACACAACTACAGATGTTCCTCCACCTATATTAATCTCATGTGAATGCATGTGTGTGTCCCCCTCCTTGTTTACATCAACATCTTTAAATGCTCTTGCTGTTTGTGGGCGGGAGGGATTTTGGAGCCTCTGGCCTCTGCGTGAGGAGGGGGGCTTGTGTTTTTCTGCTTTCTGTCTTCAGGGAAGGAGGAGAAGACGCTGGAGCAACATGACGTGATGTGTACCTTTTTTTGGGGGGGGGGGGATCCTGATACTCCAACTAGATGTCTGCACTATTCTCTCTTGTTTTTGTTGCCGCTTTCTTGGGAGCAGGAGGAGGAGAAAGGAAGGACACAACGAGAAGCAAAAGGAGCACTAAAATGTAAGATTAAGTTGAGAAAAGCAAAAGGAAGTTTGTTTGTTTTTTCTCTGTCTACATGTAACATACACCAATCAGCCACAACATTAAAAACACTGACAGGTGAGGTGAGTAACACTATCATGTCTTCACGATAAGGTGAGTGCTAGGAAACCTTGGGTCTGACATTCATGTGGATGTTACTTTGATAGGTACTATCCACTGAAATATTGTTGTAAACTACAGGGTGGGCAATTTATATGGATACACCGTAATAACATGGGAATGGTTGGTGATATTAAAGTCCTGTTTGTGGCACATTAGTATATGTGAGGGGGCAAACTCCTCAAGATGGGTGGTGACCATGGTGGCCATTTAGAAGTCGGCCATCTTGGATACAACTTTTTCTTTTCAATAGGAAGAGGGCCATGTGACACATCAAACTTATTGGTAATGTCACAAGAAAAACAATGGTGTGCTTGGTTTCAACGTAACTTTATTCTTTCATGAGTTATTTACAAGTTTCTCTTTGTTCACAGCCATTGACATGTCGAAGAGGTTAACACGTGAGGAGCGGATCGAAATCGTGTTGATATCTGGTGAACGCAGTAACCGGGTCATTGCAGCAGATTTCAATGCAAGACACCCTACGAGACCACCCTTCTCCCATGCTACAGTTAGCAAACTGCTTGCTAAGTTTCGTGAAACTGGTTCAGTGTTGGATTTGCCAAAATGTGGACGCAAAAAAACTGTCACTAATGAAGAAACATCAGTGGCTGTCCTAGCTTCATTCAGCAAGAGCCTACAGTGTAGCACTCGCCGCATGTCACTGGAGAGTGGCATTAGTCGAACATCCCTTCGGCGGATATTAGCTACTCACAAATGGCATCCTTACAAACTCCAGCTACTGCAGCATCTCAACGAGGATGACCCAGATCGCCGCACAGAATTTGCAGAATGGGCAAAACAAAAATTAGAACAGGGCCCTCAGTTCACGCAGAAGATTTTGTTCAGTGATGAGGCAAACTTTTATGTGAATGGTGAAGCCACCGTTATTGGTCTGACACTAACCCACATTTGATGGATCCCTCCAAGACTGTTGGAACAACAAAAGTGATGGTTTGGTGTGGTATATGGGGTACAACGATAGTGGGTCCATTCTTCATCAATGGAAACCTCAAGGCCACTGGATATTTGAAATTGCTACATGATGATGTGTTTCCCTCTTTATGCACTGAAGCTGGCACGTTCCCTGAGTTTTTCCAGCAAGATGGTGCACCACCACATTATGGGTGCCAGGTCCGAGCATTCCTAGATGAACAGTTTCCTGGAAAGTGGATTGGTCATCGTGGGCCAGTTGAATGACCCCCAAGGTCTCCCGATCTGACCCCCTTAGACTTTTATCTTTGGGGTCATCTGAAGGCAATTGTCTATGGTGTGAAGATGCGAGATGTGCAGCACCTGAAAGTACGGATACTGGATGCCTGTGCTGGCATTTCTCCTGCGTTGAAGTGGTCAGAAACTTGTAAATAACTCATGAAAGAATAAAGTTACGTTGAAACCAAGCACACCATTGTTTTTCTTGTGACATTACCAATAAGTTTGATGTGTCACATGGCCCTCTTCCTATTGAAAAAACAAAAGTTGTATCCAAGATGGCCGACTTCTAAATGGCCACCATGGTCACCACCCATCTTGAGGAGTTTGCCCCCTCACATATACTAATGTGCCACAAACAGGACTTTAATATTACCAACCATTCCCATGTTATTACGGTGTATCCATATAAATGGCCCACCCTGTACAACCCCATGAAACCTAATAACACCTCAACTCACTGTGAGTTACCCCTGAACTATAAGTGTTGCTAATCAGAAAAAAAAGGATTGTATCAGCACTGAAAACACAGATAAAAGAAGTTAAAACACGATTTTGGGGAGCAACTGAAAGTAGCTGAGTATATTTAATCTTTCCCAAGTGTTCAAGCAAACTCCAACCTGTTCCAGCCTGTAGAGATGGAGTGTGGTGATGGACATGGGGGGCGGGGGGATATAGATGATGATCTCATTTTCACAACAAATAAATCCATTCATAGACTGCTGAACTCAGTCCTGTAAGGTCCTCTGTGCTGGTCCCCATCCCGTCTCTGTCTGCACCCATGTGTTTGTCTGTCTCCCGAGTGTGTAAAGAAATCTCACAGCTGGAGTACAACAAATTGCAGCCAACACACATCAAAGACTTTTAGACTCTGTAGCTCAGTATGCATGTGAGAGGTCCCCCGCTCCACACACACACATACATATACAACACTCAGACTCCCTACAGGCATCGTGTCACACCTTTTTAAAGCGTTTCCTCACACTCTTTGCTGCGAGCAGACGCGGGCACAGACGTTTAATTGTCTCTGGGACCAACAAATGTTTCTTTTGAGGGCCATGCTGACTGTTTTAAGATTTAGGTGGTAACATCATCCATCTGCTAGGTCTGTCTGCTTCACAGCAGGGGGTGAGAGAGTCTGCAAACACCTCTAAAGAAAAATACCGGAAGTTTATTTAGAAAGTTGATAAGCACTTACATGAGCTTGGCTTTATAGACCTGTGTATAAATCACATTAAAGTCAATTATGTTTTATTATCATGGGACCAGTTCTCTACAATCGCTGTCACAAAGGGATTTTTACTGCACTGTAAGGAAACAAGCCCACAATATTCGAGAGATATGCCCAACAAATCAGGTGATCACGATGGTGGGAAGGAACTAGCTTAGCTGGTTAGCTATGATTAGCTTTGCTTAGCATAAAGACTTGATACTATAATACTATTTAATGAGCTTTATTCTGTATACACAGATCATGTAAGCAAGAAATATTCCTCAGCAGCCCTAATCTAAACAACATTTTACATATACTATAATATAGATCCAATTATTTACAGCCAAGAAGTTATTTTTGCAAAAGTTTGTTTAGCTGATGCCAAGTAGCAATAAAAAAGAAGATAAAAGGAGTCAATCCATATAGTAACTTACTTTCTTACAGCCTGGTACAAAAACTGTTTCCCTATTTCTAAAAACTATCTGATATGATAATATTCATATCACTCACCCTATTAAAATCTATTCATGTTTAATGTTGTTAAACGACCACTTTAAAATGTCATCACTTTCAGCATTCAGCTGTACTAAAAATCACTTTAGTGAGTTGCTTCCGCAGTCTTTCCACTAAGTTAACTTTGCTTTCTAGGATATTTCTTGCCAAAATTAGCATGCCATACAACATTACACTAAAGTACTTCTACAGCTTAATTAGCAACCTCTCAGCTAATGCTAGCACTGTTACCCTTAGTTAAAAACTGACAAAATCTCATACAAATATGGTCATGCATGGTCAAGACTGATTGCCAAACTACAAACCTCCATGAATCCACAGTGCGCTGTGTAAGCACACTGGCTGTATCCATCTTTTATATACACTCTTTGCTTGACACTACGTTAACAAGGCTTTGAATAAACGACAGCAGCTGCAAACATATATCAAACTGTTGTGTAGAATTAATTTTAGGACTCTCTCAGTTTACTCAACATAGTTTATCTTACTTTGGGCTTGTTTAGTATTTACTTATTTATTAGTAGTGTGGTTTACTCCCTTGAGATAGTTGAGTCTACTTTACCTCACATAAATTAAACTGAAGACAGTTTCGTTGATTTTCCGTCTCATCTGGCTTTTAAATAAATGACTCAACACACTGTAGCTGATGTTCTGAATCATGTCACAGATATTTAAAGCTGGAATCCAGTCTGCTTTGCCTGGAACATCCCAGGGAAACGAGTTTGGGATAAATGGACTTCACTTGTTTGTCGGTTGCTGGTGTTTTAGCTCGTTGGCCGCACAGCTGCAAGCAGGCAGAGTGAGGCAGACAGCAGCTGCAGCCCAGTTGCCAGCCTCACCAGAGTGCTACAAAAGGAACTGCCTGCAGCGTGGGAACTGGCACACACACATACACACAACTCACTACAGCCCTGCACTCCTGTCAGTATCTTACTGTTGTCATATGAAAATCTCTACACTAATTTTATTTTTTTGTGACTTTTTTTTATACCTTCAGCTGTTTATAGCTGAAAAAATCTGTCCAGCTTTGGGGCTTTTGAAAGCTTTTCAAAAGCTTTTTGTTTAAATCAAGAGCAAATGGTGGTTAACCATAGCTGCTTTTCTTAGATCCTCAAAGGTTTGCGAACATGAATCTGTTACGTAACTACAAACCAGACAGCTATGAATGTGTACTTATAATTAGTAAAGCGATATCCCAAGTCATCATGAGTCATTTTTTGGACATTACAGAGCAGTACACTAAGCCAAACTCCATTTTTCTTCCCTCCTTTTGTCCACTGATAAGCAGAATCTTTCTCAGGGCGTAAAAGCAGAGTAACATCTTCTAAAACTTGAAGTTCAGTAAGTCTGCTTTGGACCGGGATGAACATATTTCAGGGGGATGCCTCCTGTGTCACTGCAAGGAGCCACCAGAAATAACAAATAACACCAATGGCAACAGCACTTCCTATTGTGCTACAGTAACAAGACAGTTCAGCTGGCAGTACTTTTCTTTTTCCACATATGCAGAGGACAGATTTATAAACCAGAAAACGTGCAAAGATATATTCTAAGATCAAATCTTCTTCATGTTTCAGAACTGCTCCCAACAAACATAGATGTTTACATGTGCGCTGTAACTGCAATAAGTTAATCAACCGATTCGCACTACAACCTGGTTTGCCTCTTATCTGTAGTTATTTTTATTTTATTTAATAACTGTACAGTACTCTGTTTATAGTAACCATTGTCCTTAATGTAAATATGTAAGAAAAATTGTGTATGTTTCTGTTCTGTGTCCTGTGTACTGTTTGTTTGTATATGTGTCTTTTTGGCTGCTGTTACAACCAAATTTCCCCTTATGGGACAATTAAAGGATTATTCTATTCTATTCTATTCTATTCTATTAAAAAGCCAGGACGATTGCTAAGAAATGACTGTGTTGTCACTTTGAAAGACAGTCATGTTACACATGGCGTCACGCACTATCTGAGTTGATCTACATAATATTTGAGAAATAAGTCTTGAACTGAAGCTGAGTAAAACCATATATAACTATACAAAATGATGGATGGCACCTATTGGTTTGTAAGTCCTGCTGTTGAGCATTATTGCCATCCTCAGTATGGGTGAGAGACGGATCTAGCTTAGAAACAGAGGGACACTGGACAATCACATCATCATAAATTCATCACGTAATAAGATAATAGGTCAAGGGAGCCGAGAATCATTTTGCTAATGACTTCTATTATACACCCAGATTTTGTTTTTACGACCAAATGATTCCCCTCATGCCAATCATTAGCAAGAGCACAGGTTTAAGGCACTCTGGAATCTGTGAAAAACTGAATCAATTTTTTTACATTTTGCAATATATTAACTACTGTAATAATATATAAATTGAGATTTATCACCTTTTGTCAACCATAAATTATGTCCTCATCATTGAAAATGACATATCTGTAGCTTTTTACATAAACCGAAATTCACATTTAACTATTACATTTGCTGTCGGCAACCCATCCGTTCTGTAGGAATATAACCAGAATACAACCAGCTGGCAGCCAGCTGAGTCAAGTCCACTCAAGTCAGCTCGTCCACTCGAGTCGAGTGACAAAGACCTAAGCGTGATGGCAACATGTTGGTAATCTGTCTGCATTTATACATTAGACAGAAGTTATGTGCAAAACTTTGACTCTCTCTGAGAGTAATTGCAGTCTGTCCAAAGGTTGTTATCCTATTTTTACTGACGTGACTGGGCAGTTAGCTTGCTCTGAATTAGGGTGTGTCCAATGTCGAATGTTTTTTTTTTGTTTTTTTTTTAATTTAGCCAATTTAATGTAAGTTTGCTTGGCTAATGTTATCTCAGGATGGTGGTGCATGAGATGAGCCCCTTTGCTTGTAGTACTCCCAGAGTTTTTTAAATGTATTTGATAAAATATTGATATTTGGTGTTCCTGTATTGTTCCTGTATTGATATAATATCCCCAAGCAAAGTATTGCAATACTATACGGTATCACAACATTTTCCCCACCCCTACAATATATTAATATTAAACATAAATAGAGACATCTGACGGATGAACTGATAAACCTGCGGTTTGGCTCCACTTATCACCTCAGAGAGAATTCTTACTTCAAGTGACACAAGGCGTTTCTGATTGTTTACCTTTATGCTATGAAACATGCCTGTTCTGATGGGAGTTGTGTTTCTGTTGACAATGGCCAGTAGGACACAAGGAACCGAAGTTATCTAGTGTTGCTTTGATGAACAAGCAAGTTATAACATGCTAATTAGTTAGCTTGTGCATCTGTAGATGTTGTAACTTGCAGAGCCTGGCTAGCTGTTTACCTTTCATCTGGCCTCTGTGTTAAGCTAAGATAGTCATCTTTTTTTTATCTAATTTGTGACAAGACAGTGAGTATGTGTGACTTTAGAAATGTCAACCTGCTCCTTTAACATCAAGATAACTCTAGTGCTTTTATTCTTTGGATGACATATTTTTCCAACTTAGGGCTGCTTAGTGTTACTGATAATCGCTCAAAGTAAAGTCAACACTTCTTAAAAGATCTAAACACTGAAAGCAGTCTTTAGCAAAATGACTGCAGTAATTAGCTAACTGAGCTCCCTGCTAGTTGATGTATGGGTGTGTATTTTAAGTCAAGTAATTTCTGTCCAATTTTGATAATAGCATCTCTAAGGCTAATTTCATCGAAAACACAGCTCAGGTTATTAGAAGTGTGAGCCTTCACTCTTTCGCTTTAATTCTCTCTGTCTTCTGTTTTCCTGTTATTTCATCTCCACAGCCGACGTCCAGACGCCACACATTCTGCCCTCTCCCCCTGAAACAGCATCCCAACATCCCCCCAGTACCCACCCCAACAATCACACACTTCAGATCACACACACACCAATCTGCCCTCAACACACCGCACCCAGCACCTCTGGCTAATCACTTCAAAGGAAGATGCTATCAGTCTAAAGAGAGACCCACTCAAGCAAATCGGAGAGCGCTCCAATCTGATGAGCAGCACAGAGCACTTAAATAGCAAAACACGTCACTTCTTGTACTTTAAGAGGTACGCTCCATCCTCTAATTAGCATGTTGTCAAGAACTGAGCTAACACAAAATTCCAATTTTGGCGCTCAGAGAAAAAGCCCTTGTCCACTTGGGGGCTTGTAAATCCCAATCAGTTCCAGAGAAAGCTGTCAAGAGGCTTAATGTTGCAGTACCCATTAGACTACTCTATGATAACTTTTTAAACATTCAAGGAGGAAGAAACAAGTCTAAAAGAAAGCAGATTGTGAGAGCAACAAAAAGAACAAACAGAGACGAGGAGAGCTGACAGAAAGAAAGATCCCCTGGTGTTTTTCCTTAAATCTACCACTCCCTTTATCCCTCTTTACCCCAAATTCTGCACACCAAGAACATCAAGACGCTGTTTGTTTGATCAATAGTAGGCCTGGCTTTACTTGGAGTCTCTCCCAAAGTTGGACTGT
Organism: Oreochromis niloticus; assembly: GCF_001858045.2. Lineage (NCBI taxonomy): Eukaryota > Metazoa > Chordata > Actinopteri > Cichliformes > Cichlidae > Oreochromis > Oreochromis niloticus. The sequence goes on from NC_031986.2 coordinate 5,899,898, forward strand.
AACAAAGCAACCAATGCTTCTCCTGTTAACTCTTCTTAATACAGCTCTTTAAGTTCTGAATCATTTGCTTGGACAGGATTTTAGAAATTATTAACATTGACATTAATATTAAAGAAAACAGATACAAATGTCTGACGGATACACCATAATTTAAACCCTGTTAGTGTCACTATACTTTGTTACGCTTTAAAAGACATGAGCATGTAGGTGGCATGAAAGGTCTCATGCAAGGGTCACTGCTGAGCTGCATTATGACATTAAGACTGCACTGCTTCTGCACCCACACGAGAGGCAGGAATTCTTAGTCTCCACTGATTTGATATTGACCATACCTGCGAATAATGGATGATCTGATATTGTCGTGTTGGTGTTGTTCCAGGATCAACATAGTAAATGTTGTTCCAGGATCAACATTGGAAGTGACCAATCAGAATGTTGTGACATTATTCTTTGGTGCGCCAAGCCATTTGTGCATTTTTGAAATTCCAATGTTGCAAGGACAATATTAATTCTGCTTAGCGTTTATTAAAGGGTTGGGGTTAGGGTTAGGGTCGGGGTCCGTTGATCAGCGGACAGAGGCGGTTTCTTGCAGCTTAAGTACAGTTTTTTGTTTTAGGGCAGTTTTTCCCGAAGTCGCAAAAGTGTGACGTCACAACATTCTGATTGGTCACTTCCAATGTTGATCCTGGAACAACATTTACTATGTTGATCTGGGAACAACACCAACACGACAATATCAGATCGTGCGCGAATCATCATGCTTTAGTGATAGCTGTCATTACGGTCGTGGTTGCACAGCAAACAGGAACTATCAGTGACCAATACTTTTAATGGCAAATACAGTATTTAAAAAATGGCACAGTTATGCTACATTACACAAAACGGAAAGACAAAAAAGGATTTAAAGAGTGAAACACAAGGAAATTTTTTAAAACCATTAGTGGCTGATAATAAGGAGGGGAACAATGGTCAAGACACGTTTTTGTCTACTGGTGTGTGACCTGGAGGAGAGGATAAAGAGGGCGGGGGACACTTTGATGACTCTTAAAGATGATCTTTGACCCTTTAAAAAGGTTAAGAGGCAAATTTGGGGAAGGGGGATTACAAGTAATCTCCCCCACCTCAGGGTGATTACAAGTGATGCACAACAGCCAGGAATTTGGGATTAAGTGTCACACAAGAACCAAAACATACTAGTGGGGGGTATGTGGGCTGTTTACATGATGATAAAACAGAACTCCTCCACACAGGGAGGCCCTGGAGCTACTGGTGTCTCATCCTCAAAACATCTTACCTTGTTTGGGGGGCTAGGGGGTCGAGTTTGTTCTTCATATGCCGGGACATTTTCCCACGTTGCAACTACAGCATGTGTGGGTGTGAACTTTGCATCTGGGAACCCCCGCTGTACTTCCTGGGCGAGGAGATGAATGAATGAATGAAGGAGGAAGGGAAAGGACGACACATGAAATAAGGGAATGAAAGACAAACACTGAGCTGATGGATTGAGACAAACCAAATCTGTAGTTAATTAAAGTTCAACAGGTATTTTTTTCTCTAGTGTTTTTATAGCATCTTATGAGTTTTCAACACTAAAACTGTAATCATTACACACCTGTGCGACTCTGTTGAGCACACTGGGTGTTTCAGTCACCCTGTAGTAAATCTGTCCTCGCCCTCCGCTTGTGTCAATGTCAGCCAGGAATGGAGCCACCGCAGGGAAGTCTGTGGGGAATCCATCATCAACGTATTGCTTCTCCATTGGCAAGTCCTGGGCTGATATGATGCCATTGGTGGCCACCTAAAGGGAGGGGAAGCTTTAGTTTGGAATATTTGGAATACTATCACGAACCCAACAAACCTCCTAATGAACCCATTCGCCCTTGTAAACCACTAGAACCCCTTCATGGACTCCAGGAACCACTTAATGAAGCCCTATTCCCTTCAAAAACCGCTGGAACAACCTCGGGGTGCCCTCCCAATTTTTCTGATCAAGATTTAGAAAAGTTCTGACCACATACAGCCACAGCTGTACTCAAGCAATTCAATATTTCCATTTGATGCTATTTCACAACATTTTAGAAGGAGATTTTTACAAGGCTGTAGATAGATAGTAGATAGATCCCCGTGAGTCAAAAGATCAGTTTTTTCTACTCTTGGCTCTGTATGACATCAGTCAGAGGGACTATCCCTAATATGGTCATCTAGAGACCAAACCTTTGACTGTGAGCACAGAAGCCCCACCCAGCTGCTGTATTAAAGTGATGTACACATTAAAGCATTAATATTGGTATTCCTGATTATTGAAGTGGCTACGTTGCATAATGAGTATTCTCACATGTGACAGTATTATTTATCCAGTATTTATCCACTTAAACCTATCTGTCTATCTATAGTGAAACCTTTGATTCTCCTTGGGTAGTCACAGTTCAACATAATCTCTGTTTATCACATACCAGCCCATGGTGCTGTAAAAGTGCATTGCTGAGACTTAGTTCAAGTTTTAAGTGAGGATAATGTAACACTGACTTTGTTTATACAACAGTTTACTACTTTCTTTGGATCTAAAAAACTTTGTTGATCTCAAACAAGAACAATAAATCATCATTTATTTCTTGGTTATATTTTGAGTTATTTTCCCAGATCTGCAAGCTATCAAATAATAGTCAGTTAGAAATAGTTAAGTAGATGCTTTAAGTGGCTTTTTTCATTTGAACCCATTGGTTCACTCCTACTTTGCAGCATGGCTACTTTGCAGGCTCTGACAGGAGGCACTCTGGGCAAGAATTACTTTTACTTTTAAAGCATTAAGTACATTTGACTGAGCAACACTTTTACTTATACTGGATGCTCCTACAGCAGTTATGGTAAAAGAAAAAAAAGGAGTTAATTCATCTGCATCTGTTGACATCTGCTGAATATCTTAAAAGTGAAGTTGCTGAAAGATTTGGATTTAAATATTAGGAGCGCAGTTTGTTGAGATCCTATGCAAACATTGGTCCTTCATGAAAAAAAGAGTACACATGATAATAAACCCAATGTCCTCTGTTGTCATTGTCCCGACTTTTTTTCATTCAGCCGTGAATGAATTGCTCCATTGAGCAGAGGGGAAACAGCAGCACAGCTCTCCTGAGCAGATTATTCAACAGCTGCAAATATCACCTGAGACACGTAAAGTGGGAACTTCAGCGAATCTTTTTAGGCGCTCACAAAATAGACAACCTCGACTGAGTGCAAATGAATAGTAATGAAGTCATACTTACGTATAGCTGGGAGAAAGGGGAGTTGTAGAAGTACAAGGGTCTGGGCAGGGACAGCACTTTGGACGTCTCATCGTCGCCTTCTCTCAACACCGAATCTCCATTTAAAGTGCCGTAAGGAAACATGTCAGCCCTCTGGATGGCAGTAACCACAGTGCAGCTGCAGCACAGCAGCACGGACACGGCCAGCATCGTCCATCTCTCCATTGCACAGCCTGAGTGATCGAGCAGCGCTGCGCTATGAGAGGGAGCAGCAGGAGAGAAGCACAGCTGGACTCAGAAAGAGGAGATCTTTACTCACTCCTCCTCTCCACCGAGCCCCCGCAAACTCCACGGGGAGGGAAGGAGGAGTTTATGCCCACTGTGATTGGTCAAAGGCGGGGTGAATGACAGCAAGCCGGGGCTGGAGGTAACATCTGGCTTGTATTAAAGAAAAGACAAATAGAGCATTTTTAATCCGGATGTAACTCTATCTGTTTCACAACACTGAAAAAAGACATGTGGTGTCATTTAAAAAAACAAACACACGATTGCTGATGCACAAAAGTGAGAAACATGTTTTCTTAAATAGTTTGTAGGTTTAATTAGAGGTTTTTGAGGGGGACACATTAAGTGAGGGGATCTGGAGGACTTCCCTGGGAAACTTTTAACTTACTTCCTGAATTCTTGTAAAGTTTTCTTCACAAATATGTGCCTTTTCTGCATTTATTCGTAATGGAAATATCTTTATGTAAAGGAAAACATAAAATTCCGACACATCAGGTAATGATATGGTTCACACTTCGTCTATAAACTGTATATATTGTTTTTTTTCTTTGTCTTTTTTTCCTTTTTTTTGGAAGCCACATTTGGATGAGATGAGATATTTAGATGGAGTGTGAATTAGGAGTTAGCACTCTTGGTTTTGCACCCTGTGTTTCTAAGCATATACCTGTATGATCACCTGACAATCCACATCTGCTTCTTGGACGGGCTGTACCATTAGGCAAAATGCTAAAAATGAGGAAATAAATAAAGCTTATAGTGCTACGTCCAGTTGTCTGAGGTACAGACAACTGTAGATAGTGTGGCATGAATGGCAGTGGTAGTGGTAATCTTTATCAGTAGGGCCAGCTGCAAAACTTGTGGAAATACAGCAAGAAGTCGGAAATTTTATGCACTCTCTATTACATTTTTGGAAAAGCCATCCAGTGGGCTAGTCTTTGCGGGCCAACTTTGGACCCCCAAACCTTATGTTTGACACCTCTGCCTTAGAGGGTGTCACTTAAATTCAAAAAATAAAATTATTACAAACTTTTCTTAGCTGATTAAGTAAGAAAAAGTAGTAAGGTTATAACATAAACAATTCTTTCGTGCTTTTTATGGGGTGTACAAATTCAGACACACACTTACAGACAATTTACACCACGTCCAATGTATGAGCATTTCAGAGACTACTTACTGAAAACCCAGAACCATGCAAGAAGCACTTAAAAACTCAATCTTGTGTGCCACCTGGTGTCTGCAAAGGCATACTGCAGCATATGCACCGTGCCCCAGCTAAATTGAGTTTGAAAACAGAGTCATTTACAATTTTCAGCAATTGCTAAGAAACGTTTTTTGAATCCATCCATTTAGGACTGGACAGGCTGGGCAGGTCACAGCCCATTGATTCTCTTGAAAGTTTCCACCCTACATTTATAAGACCCTCTTGCAAAATCTCACAAACACATCAAAACAGCTGTGTTTTGATGTGCTTCAAACTACACCGTTTTATCTGATCATGCATGCAATCAAATGAAGAACATACTGGGCATTCAGAGCACACTACATCAAAAAAATCGAAAACAACTGGTGCAGGAACTGGAAATTGGACCTTTAATCTCAAGTGGTTGTTTCGCAATATTACAATGATTACCAAAATATAAAGCAGACATGTCTCGCATATTGTTTCTACATATTAGTGTTGGATTCAAGTCTCTCTCTCTTTTTTTGGGTTCTGGCTTCTATCACTTCAACTTTTGGCATCTGTGGTCAACGTTCTGCATCGAATTATTGTGCAAATTGTGCTTCAGTGAGTGAGAGTGTGTTTAGTTTGTGGTGTATGGTGTACTTGGGGAACTCCTCCCAGATCTGAACAATCTGAGGGGCAACCTGGCAGCATCAGATAGACCATAATATCCCAGAGGTGTTCTATTGGATTTAGTTCAGACAAGCTTGGGAACCAGTAAGTAGTATCAGTTCCTAGATCAGTTCCAGATCCTTCAAGAACTGCCTGCATACTCTGGGCAATGCCGTGCACCAGAAGGAACCCAGGACCCACTGCACCAGGTCTGACAGTGGGTCCAAGGATTTTAAACCCTTTACCTCATGACAGTCAGGGTGCCATTGCCTAGCCTGAAAAGGTCTGCACATCCCTTCACCACCAAACTTGTCAAACTGAATGTAACAGCAGCAAAATGTTCTCCACAAGTTCTGCAGACTCTTTCATATCTGTCACATGTATTCATGGTGAATGTGTTCTCATCTGCAAAAAGCACAGAGCACCAGGTGCCAGTCAGCTCTGCTATTCTATGGCAAATGACAACTGAGCTCCATGGTGCCAGGCAGTGAGCACAGGTCCCACTACAGGATATCAGACCCTCAGGCCACCATCATGGGGCGATCGTGGCTCAAGAGTTGGGCGTTCGCCTTGTAATCGGAAGGTTACCGGTTTGAGCCCCGGCTCGGACAGTCTCGGTTGTTGTGTCCTTGGGCAAGACACTTCACCCGTTGCCTACTGGTGGTGGTCAGAGGGCCCGGTGGCGCCAGTGTCCGGCAGCCTCGCCTCTGTCAGTGCGCCCCAGGGTGGCTGTGGCTACAACGTAGCTTGCCATCACCAGTGTATGAATGTGTGTGTGAATGGGTGAATGACTGGATATGTAAAGCGCTTTGGGGTCCTTAGGGACCATAAAAGCGCTACATAAATACAGGCCATTTACCATTTACCATGAAACCTGTCTCTAATTGTTTGGAGAGAGACATTCATGCCAGTGGCCTGCTGGAGGTCATTTTGCAGCACTGGCAGTGCTCATCCAGTTCCACAAAGGAGCAGATACTGGTTCTGCTGATTAGTAACTGGGTAGCGTCTGTGGTAACTTTCTGTCTCCTGGAATCTCCTCCATGCATTGACACTGTACTAGGAGACACACCAAGCCATCTGGAGTTGGATTGCCAGTGCAACCTCTGTAGGGTCCAGGTATGGCTTCATGTTACCAGTAGTGACACAGAACCTGGCCAAATGCAAAACAAGGGAAAAACAGTCAAAAAAAAAAGACTAGGAGGGGAGAAGATTCTCTAGTCTAGCCCCTCCAGCGCCCCTGTTGTTAATTTCACCAAATCAGCTGAAACTCACTAACAACCCCATCTGCTACCTAACTAACCAAGATCCCAGGAGTTTAACTGACTTGATGCTATACTCTGATTAAAAAGTGTTCCTTTCATTTTTGTGAGCAGTGTACTAATGTACACAGCCTACGCTTTATTTCCATAGTCTCAGTACAGATGGTCCATATGCTTTGTTCTGTTCAGTGATGGGTAGATTTTCATTTTTTTTTCTGTTGTTTTTAGTGTTTTTGCTTTTTTGTAAAGTGTACTACAAGCAGAGGTCTGCCATGGAGAAATATTCACTTTGTGATTCTGTCAGTACCAAACATTTTGACCACTGTGGTTTAGACACTGTTAAAGGTATCCGTAGTATCCGATTATCTGTAGTATTTTGCTGCATGTATGAGTTGTTTTGGGAAATGTATCTTAGGCATCAATCAATCAAAGATTCAAGGGAAAAAACAACTTAATAATAAGATTTTTTTTTTTTTGCGATCCCACCAGTGTGATTTACCATCTCTTTTCTCACTCTCTCCCATCACCCTGTTGTGTGCTGATGTGTGTGAGTGACAGGCTTACTGTTCCTGTGAGACACGGCCTCCAAGCTGCACTGCTGGAGCATGAGCTGACATAACTGGCATATCTGCTCTGCATTAGCTCATCAACAGCTAGCATACTTAAGAACCAGTTCGCATTATAACGTCAGACTTGTAGTGTCATGCTAAATTACTCTTTGTACTTACCAGTTTCTCTTCTCCCCTTTCTTAGAATTGTCTTGGTGTCCGAGCTATAGCCTTTTGGCTCTCTCTCTCTCTCTGGAACTCCTCAGGTGGACACAAACCACTCCTCCCTCGAATGCTTGCCTGCCCACTCCCCTCAAACTAGCCACGACGTGGATTTTTACCTGCCTGGCTGCTCTCCGCCACATGCCAACGTCCTTTCCATCTAAAGTTCTAGCTTGTTAAATAAACTGTTTCAGTGTGTATTGTTGTCCCAGTCTGTATTTTGAATTCACCCATTTTTTCTGGCAACATAACAAATTATTTAGAGTTTCTGTGTTACAAAATGATACAAAACAGACAAATGTTACACTTTAAAGACCATCATTAACACACTTTAAAGTCATTGTTAACAATAAAATAGTGTAACAACCAGATGATAATATTTACAAATCAGTAATAACATATAACCTGTTACTTTGTATGATATTAGTCAGGTTTGTGTAATTTAGCATACCTCAGACTTTTCCCTTCTTAAAGAATGGCTTTGTGACAGCCAGCCTTCCACTGAGACCAACATAAGGATCAGGTCCTGGGTCAGGTTTTTGCTGAATCATTTCGTGTTTTTTAATAACATGACTTTCAGACTGTTTGTCCTTTTTAGGTCTGCCACTTCTTGTTTTGTCTCCACTTGTCCACTTTTCATTTCAAAAACCCTGAAAATGCCCCTGTCCAACAGCCATGGGAAGCCAGGTAGATTCTTGACATTGAGGTTACTGTGTGAAGAATTGATTGCCAAAAAATGAACACTTTCTCCTTTAAATTAAACGAGACCTAAAAACAACCGCAAACGTGTTGTGAAGTGATGGGACACGAGTGAGGAATATTTCCTACTTACTTACCTGTATCAGCGAGCTTTTCTTCAGACAGGAAATCCGAGCTTGCATTTACACACAGAAACCTGTA